>NC_004326.2:647500-660000 GCF_000002765.6 Plasmodium falciparum 3D7 | reverse complement strand
CACTCAACACATATAAAGACAAACATTACTATGTATTTATCTTAACATACGTAAAATAAATTACATAACAATAAATTAAAATAAAATAGTACATATATTTATATTTTTTATTTTTACTTTTTAAACATACCTTCATTTATATAACACCAGACATATTATTTGTAAAACAACATAATAATTTGTTTTTTTGTTTTTCTATTTTTCTATTTTTCTATATTTCTATTTTTCTGTTTTTTTTTTTTTTTTTTTTTTTTTTTTATAGTATATATTATATATATATATATATAATAAATATTATATCCTTTTAAATTATATAATAAATTAAAATGTGTATTTTTTTTTTTTTTTTTTTTTAATTATAAAATATGCTTTATTATTATTATTAATCTATGTAAATATCAAACAGTTGTCCTTAATTATGTATTAGTCATTAATATATTCATATTATATATATATATTATATATTTATTTTTTTTTTTTTTTTCCTTTTAATATTCTTATTTTAATTAATTATAAATGCATATATAAATACTTAAAAAAACAAAAATAAAAATAAAAATAAAAAAATATATATATAGTATATATATATATATATATATATATATATATATATATATATGAGTTATTTCTTTTTTTTTCTTTTTCATTATAGATAACTACCAAATAAATTTTTTTCTTTTTTTTTTTGAATACTTTTATTTTAAAATATATATATATATATATAAATACAGAACAAAAAAAATAAAAATACTTTTAGATTTTTTTTTATTTAATATTTTTATAATCTTAAAAAATTATATGTGAAGCATATTTTTTACTTAAAAGGAAAAGAAAATATTTTCATCATATATTAAAAATAAACTTTTAATATATATATAATATATATATTATTACAGCTCATTATTTTAAAAAATAGTAAATATTACATTAAATATATAATTGTATTGTTATATTATAAAAATAAAATTTAATTAATTGATTTTTATTTTGTTATTTTTAATATATAAGTATCTATTTATAATATATGAACGTGAAGTAAACTCCCCTTGTGTGTTTAAATTTAGTCATTATATTAAAAAAAACACTATAAATATATATATATATATATATATAAATATTTGTACCTATTTTTATATATATTTAATATATAGAATACTTTATTTCTATATATGACATATAAAATAAGTAAGGGGAAAAAAAAAAAAAAATATATAAAATAACACAGAGTTTAATTATATTGCTCCGTAATATATATATATATATAATATGTTAATGTATTTTCCTTTTCTTTTTATCAGTCTAATGTTTTTTAGTCGTATGAAGATGTGCATACAAAAGGTTATTGAAGATAAGTTAAGTTCAGCTTTAAAGCCCACATTTTTAGAATTAGTAGATAAATCTTGTGGATGTGGAACATCCTTTGATGCTGTCATAGTTTCTAATAATTTCGAGGATAAAAAATTATTAGATAGACATAGACTTGTTAACACTATATTAAAAGAAGAACTACAAAATATTCACGCCTTTTCTATGAAATGTCACACCCCACTGGAATATGATAAATTAAAAAGCAAATGAACATAAATCATAAATTATATAATTAAGCAAACTTCAAAAAAAATAAAATAATAAAGCAATAAAAAATATGGAAATATGATATATATATATATATATATATATATATATATATATAATATTTATTAATATGAATAGATGAAATAAATAATATATTAGACCAAATAATGTTCATTTTTTTTTTTTTTTTTTCTTTTTTGGACAGCTTTTAAATATAGTCACATTTTTTTTAATATATTGTCATTTATAAATTTGTTTATAAAATTTTTTTTTTTTGTATATATGTGTGTGTACATATTATACGTGTATATGTTTTTGTTTATTCATCCTATTTTTATTTTACTTTTTTAATTAACAATGAAGTTGTATACATATGATTAAACAAAAAATATTATCCTTTTCTATATTAATATATTTATTTTTATATGAGAGAAATATTATATGACAATCATTAGATGGAATAATATAAATGTATGAACCCCTATATATTAAGGTCTTTTTTTTTTTTTTTTTTTTTATACTCCATACAACCATATGTTATTTATATAGAAAAAGGAATTTCAATATTATTTATAAACACAATATCTCAGATTTCAGAAATGAAACAAAACAAAATATAGTTCGAGTAGAACATATAATGAAGGATCCTGTGCAAACTTTTTGTTCTTACAAAATTTAGTAATTGCCTATTATGGGCTTTTATACAAAAAAAAAAAATAATAATAATATATTATAGAACAAATGTAGCACCTGCATGCACAAGCTAAATTATAAGAAAGCATTCGTTATGTTTAATATTATTATACAAGTTAATATATATATATAAATATATATGTATGGGAAAATATTATATATATTTAATAGTCTTCATGTTTTTTTTTTTTTTTTTTTTTTTTTTTTATGTGAACTATGGTAGAAGCTTTAACAAAATATGACTGCTATAAAAATAATCATCATTATACAATTGTGCAAATGTTTATAGTTTCTTTTCTTATTTGTTTGCTTCCATTCATATAGAAATTTAATTTAATTACACTTTTTTATTATATATATATATATATATATATATGAATATTTATATGGATACATGAACAACACTTTTACTTTTTCATTTTATACACCTATACGTTGTGATATATATCTTTAAAAAATAAAAACATAAAATAAATAACTTCATAACATAATAAAATATAAAAAGGATTAAGATTATGAAGAAGGTAAATAAAATAATAAGAATACATAGTAACATGTTTTATTTGTCCTTTGTATTATAAACTTACTTACTTACTTTCATATTTTAATATATTATATTTTTCGACATCTTATATAAAATACATACATGTCATAACTTCAACACATTGTATATGTAAATAATATATCCCATACGAATACATAATATGTATTATATATATATATATATATATATATATGATAACACATTATTATAAATCAATTTACATTTTTTTTTTAACTATAATATAATTAATATCCTTTACTGCCATTAAATACATATATATATATATATATATATATATATATATATATACATATATTTATATTTATATTTATATTTATATGTTATTAATTAAAGCAGTCATAAAAAAAAAAAAAAAGTGCAACACAAAAAATTACACACAAAAAAAATATATTATTATTATTATATATATATATAATATATTTTTTTAAAAACATATGTGAAAATATGTGAAAATATGTAAAAATATGTAAAAATATGTTAAAATATTATGAACATGTAAGGTTAAAAAAAACATACATATATTTAAAATTATAGATTAAAAAATTATGAACAAGTAAGGAAAAAATAAAATGACGTATAAAATATAAAAAATACTAAACAAATAAATAAATATATAAATAATAAAAAAAATAAATAAAATTTTAAGCAGGAAAATATACGCACCTTCTGTAAAATTTTAACTTGTCCACCCAAGAAAAAAAAAAAAAAAAAAAAAAAAAAAAAAAAAATTATTTTTATGACTATATACAGAAAATATGAAAATCAGAAAAATATAAAAATAAAATAGAAATTTTAAAGTATGTATATAAAATTCTATGCCATATTTTAGGTATTCAAAAAGAAAAACATATAATATATATCTAAAGTTATGTGTACTTTTGTAAATATTTATATTCATTATAACATTTAATAAAATTCTAGTGCAAAAAGGAAAAAACAAAAAATAAAATAATATAATAAAAAGGAAAATTACATATTAATAAATATATATAATAAATAATTTTTTTTTTTTTTGTTTTTTTTTTTTTTTTGCATATAATACGTATATAAATATATTTATATATAAAAATACATTATATATGTATGTTATTATGTATTTTTTATATTATATAAATAATACATATATATTTTATATATATATATATATTTATATTATTATTTTTAACAAAATTTATTATGAAAGTATAATAGCACATGTATAGTATTTTATTATATATATATTTATATATATGTGTTTACACACAATAATGAATTAAAAAAAAAAAAAAAAAAGGAAAAGAAAAGAAAGAATAATTTATTGATTGAATGATTTATTGATAATAATAGCTATAAAATTTGAATTAAATAAAAATATATATATATATATTATATAATTTGTTCAAAAATAACGAAAAGGACAAAAAAAAAAAAAAAAAAAAGGAAACATTAGAAAACATTAATTAATTATTATTATATTATACAATTTTTTTTTTTTTTTTTTTTTTTTTTTTCGTTGTATTATTATTAATACACCTTTATGGAAAAAAAATAAAAAAAAAGCATACATATATATATATATATATAAACATAATAATATAAGAATACTGCAAAGGGATTTTATATTATACTCTAAGAGCATTTTTTTTTTTTTTTCTTATAGACATTAACGACTACATATATGTTAATAAAAAATTATAGTTAAAATAAAAAAAAATATATATATATATATATACATATATTCATATATATATATATATATGCATTGTAGTATATATTAGAAGACGAAAAAAAAAAAAAAAAAAAATTTTTCTTTTTAATAATAAATATTCAAGTATATAATATGTTAGGAAAAATGAAGTTTGAAAAGTTTAATATACCAGAATGGAGTGATATCGAAAGATATTTTAAAGACCCTGAGCTACTTACAGCAGAGATATTATTTGTAGCTTTAACATTATGTAACGTTTTTGTTATGTATCGTTTATTTTTAGATGTAATTCCGTATCCAATATTTGTGACATGGTGGCAATTAGCTCAAGGATTATTAGTTGCTTATGTATGTGGTGAATTGGGTCGTGAATTTCCCAAATTTGCTTATTTTCCAAAAGTTGAAATTAATGAAAATATGTTGAAGGTATTATTTGTACCATCCATATTTTATTGTTTGATGCTTGTATTATCCAATTATTTATTATACAAAACACCATGTATAGCATCATATCCAGTGTTAGTAAGTTTTACGGTTGTTTTTCATCACTTAACTCGTTTTATTGGTTGTGGAGAAGAATACATGCCGTTGAGATGGAAATCAATAGTGTTTTTATTGGCTGCTTTTATAATTGGTTGTTTCGATTCTAAAACAACAGGAAAGGGTGTTATCGTATGGGCTTTATTATATGCATTGTTTTCAGCAATATTTAGAGCAGGTTTTATGCAGAAAATTATGCATTTAGTAGATGGTAAAGGAAATACGTTACATAACAATCAACATCTGTTAGGTGTACTTATATTACCTGTACTTATATTGTTATCAGGAGAATTAAGTGTATTTGTACACATGCCATATGACATAACATCATTACATACTTGGCAAATGTGGGGTTGTTTAATAACTGTTGGTACCTTACCTTTTATAAAAAATGTTATATCAAATAGATTGGTAAGAAGAACAGGACAAGGACCATGGAGATTTCTTGAAATTATATCCATAATTCTTGTATTTTTTATTGGTATGACATATAATGCACCATCATTCAAAGGTTATTTAGCTATATTATGTGTAATTATTGGAAGATCTTTAGGTGCTTTTGATGTATTATTAAATGCATCAGATTACATGCATGCAGAAGACGAAAGAAAAAGAAAAAACCCAAGAGCTAGTTATGCCAAAAGTAGACAAGGAACACAAGCCTCAAAACCATTCCTGTCATCAGCTGATAATGAAGAAGATGAAGAAAGTTCATTTAGTTCGAATGATAGCAAAAGTTATCAAGGATCACAAGATTATGATGATAAAGAAAGTGTAAACAGTAGCTCACAACAATATAGTGTACATAAAGGAACTAGCCATATGGACAGTTCATCAAATCAAACAAGTCACGGAGTTATCTCAGCTGATGAAGGTAGAGGAGAACATTCAAGAGCAGCAACATTCAAATCAAAATCAAAATTATCCAGAAATTATTCATCAAAGCAACATGAAATGCTTGATTCACAAGCATAATATATTGTGTATTATGCTTATATATAGATGTTTATGCATTCAAAATATATAAATAAATAAGTAAATGGAAGTAATCAGTAAATATGTATACTTTATATATATATATATATAATATATATATTTTTAATATGCACACAAGAATACATTCACATATTATATATATATATATATATATATATATATATATATATATGTGTGTATGTATGTATTTTTTTTTATGTGCCTCTCATTTTATATCATTTTCCCCATTTCTCTTTTTTTTTTCTATTTTCTTCCTTTTTTTTTTTTTTTTTTGTGAATTTTTTATTTTATAAAAGATATAAATATATAAATATATATATAATATATAGTTGTAAAAAGAATATTACTTTAAAAAATAAAATAAAAATAAAAATAAAAATACAAATATAAATACAAATACAAATACAAATACAAATATGTTACCGTAGTTCAGTTTGAAATTTTTTTTTTTTTTTTTTTTTTTGAATTCATGATTCTCTAAAAAGAAAAAAAAGCATTATATATCTACATATATATCTACATATATATATATATATATATATATATATATAACATTGTTAATTTTTAGTTTTTGAATATGTAATATTTAGTAGTTCATCTTAATATAGAAAATGCATACACACTTTATATATATATTTTTTTTTTTTTTTTTTTTTTTTCCTAAATATGTGGGAAGTAAAATATTATTTCATATAGTCATTTAAAAATTAAATAAAATATCCCATAATATGCAAAAAGGAAATAATAGGATAAGATGTATATACACACAATTTAAAAAAATAAATGAAAATAAAAAAAACAGGAAAGATGGAATTCTATCAGTATAACGAAGGAAATATATTTATATATATGTTTATTTACGGATAATATTAATTATGTATGTATAAATTTGTAAATATAATTTCTTTTTTTTTTTTATAATACAATTCATTGATTGATAAATATGTATTTGTATATATATATAGAAAAATCCATTTATAAGTTAACATTTTTATGTTGTCTTATATAGAAACTTACATAATTATTATATACATATATATATGTATATATGTATATATGTATGTTTATATGTGCATATTATTAATGTCAAATTGTTATCTATAAATATATTTCCCCAGCTTTCATGAAAATACTTTAGATATATTTCCATATAATTAAATACTCAACTTATATGAACTTATATTAAAAAAAAAAAAAAAAAAAAAAAAAAAAAAACCACATAATATATTCCTATATTTGTGTAATGAACAAATAATATATATATATATATATATATATATATATTACATTTTATTTAATTTATATTTGTAAAATTAAATGTGAACTATAACTTTTCCCATAATTTTTTTTTATTTTATGAACACGAAACTATAAATAAAATTTCAGCAAGTGGTAATTATGTTCACCTTAATTATTTAAGAATATTAAAACCAAATATATATATTTCATTTCTTGTATTTCCTAAAATTTTATAAAAGGAAAGAAGAAAAAAAATAAGAAAATAGATAAATGTTCTTAATAGTGATAATAAAATCATTCTTAATTTTTTTCTTTTTTTTTTCCCTACTTCTATAGTATATATTACACAGAAAAAAAAAATAAAAAAAAAATAAAAAAAAAATAAAAAAAAAATAATAGGTACAAATATGTGTTTATAAATATATATATATATATATATATATATATTTTATCATTTTGTAAAAATTAATTTTTATAAATGGTAATACTATTACAAGGTATATGTATATATATATGTATATATGTATGTATTATGTATATGTGTGGAATACATTAAAAAAATAATAATAATAATAATAATAAATACATGAATATACATTCTACAGATTTTTAAATAAATTATTTATTCTTATATCATTTTTAAATGAATAGGCATTTGAAAATTCTGGAATGATTGTTTTATTCTTTCTGTAATCATTATGATCTTTATAGTATGCATTCACATTACAACTTTTGTGAGAACGTATATTTGGAAATAGTAACCCCATGATACTTTCATAGGCCATATTTTTATTTGTTATTTTAGTTGGTATATCTTGTGATATCCTATTATAGTTCATTTTGTTATTATAAGATAAATCTTAAAAAGAAAAGATAATTAAATTTGTGAATAAATATATATATGTTTATATATATATGTTTATATATATATATATGTTTTTTTATTTATTATATTTTTGTGTATACTTTCAGAAGACATTTTATTGATTTTCCTTGATAGAACATCGTTAAAGTCATTTACCTTAAGAATAAAAATACATATAAATATATATTGTTCATATATTTATATATTGATTAAGAGACATTATTTATTATTTTTTTTTACTTCATTATCCATTTCCGTATTGGGTATATATTTCATATCAAATCCATCTCCCACTACATATACATTAGGCATATTACAAATCATCTGACCAATTTTTGGATAATGACATATTTTCATGAGAGGACGTAACTCACATTTATACAATTTAAACCATTCATTTGTTAAGTGTATAAATTTAATTCCATATATTCCATGTTGGGATAAAAGATATACACTATTTTTTATCTGCTGTTTTTCAAAAAAATTTATTTTCCTTGATGTAATAAAATCTTCATACGTCAAATCACTAGAATAATACACAGGACCACATAATTGCTTATTCATCTCATACTCACTTAATATCACACCATTAGCCTTATATTTTAAAAATAATGTATTCTGCTTTTTACACACATGTATCACTAAATTGTATAAAAGCTTATGTAAATGGTATCTTAATATTTCTACATTCTCATTTGGATAACAATAAGAATTTTTCATTTGCATTTCTATATCCATATCTATATCCTCATAATTATAATTATAATTATAATTCTTCCTTAACTCTTCATATTTATCAGCGTTGTAAAAATCATCATTTTTATTCAAACCATAAATGAAGTTGTCATAATATTTATTGCTATTCAATTTGCCAACATTCGTATTATCTCCTCCCAAAATGTCCAGCACATTAACACTTTCGCCCTCAGCACAAGCCTTCGCAACATCCTACAAAAAAATTAAGAAATATATATAAATATATATATATATATATATATTATTTGTTTATATAATTTGATTTAGTGATATATTATGAACTGTTCATAAAAAAAAAAAAAGAATATATATATATAAATATATATATATATATTTACATGAACAGGTCATGCAGAAAAAAAAAGAAAAAAAAAAAAAAAGAACATACATGAATATATTACACATATTTTTATATTAACAGGTCATACGGAAATATATTATATATATATATATTTATACATTATACACATTTTTATATTAACAAGTCATACAAAAAAAAAAAAAAAAAAAAAAAAAAAATGTATTCATTTTATAAATTTTTTTTTTTTTTTTTTTTTTTTTTTTTTTTTTTTTTTTTACTTCATATGTTATATCTTTGAAATAAGGAGAATTACTAAGAGTGGTAAATTTCGATTTTGAAAAAGTTTTAAAGTTTTCTTGTTTATTGTCTGTAAATAAATTATCATAATAATCTTGTGCAGCATCTAAAGTGAAAACTTGCATGATTCTTCCATATCCTGCTATAATTAAATTTGGAATTTCTTCTAATAATTTTCTCAATTTTTTGGTTTTATAATAATTGAGATAAAAGCTTAATGGGTATTGTTCAGCATAGGTTTTATTCCATTCACTTTTAATAGTAGAAACGAATACTCCAATAAATTGAGCATTAGTATTATTTCTTTCGAATGAATTAAAGAAATCTGAATTTTTTGTATATTTATCACTCGATAAATTTTCTGATTTGAATAAGTTGGTGGTATCATGTGTTTCTTGGCTTTCAAGCTGATATTCCGAAGAACCGTGTGTCCCTGAAGTGTTTATGAAATGTAAAAGTTCGCTGTTTGATTTTAAAATACTTGCATTATTATCTGCAAAGGTTTCTTCTTGATTTGGATCATCTCCTTGGTTTTTATGAGTGCCTGTATCACTTTTTCCAACCATATCGTGATCTTCATTATCTTGTAGATCGCACGATTTGATATCTATACCGCGGGAATAAAAAAATAAAACAAAATAAAATAAAACAAAACAAAATAAAATAAAACAAAACAAAATAAAATAAAATAAAATAAAATAAAACAAAATAAAATAAAATAAAATAAAACAAAATAAAATAAAATAAAATATATGTATATGTATATATATATAACCATAAGTAATAAATATAGTAAAGTGCTACATTGTTACAAAATTCTGTTTATTTATTATCTTTATTATATACTCATTCTTTCTAATTTTATTATTTTATTATTTTTTTATTTTTTTTTTTTGAATTACTTGAGTTCAATATTTGATCCTTTATTTTATTTATTTCATTCCATTCTATTTTCTGTCTTTCTGATAAGATAACTATGAGTTGATATAGAAGGATATGTAACTGCATTTTTGTTAAAATTTTGGAGTTGTAATTTTTATTTGAGTAATCATTATTATTAGAATGTAGTTTATTTAGTGAACAACTACTTAACACATCCTTTGAGAGAGGAATAAAATTGGGATTATTTTGATTATTATTATAATAATAATTATTATTGTTATTATTGAAAATTGTGTTATAATTTTTATTATATGGATAATTTAATTTATTTAATATTTGAAGGTCATTATTATGTGTATGATGTTTATTTTTGTCACCAAATAATATACCCTTCCAACTTTTTTGAGGAAATAAATTTGAAGAAGTTATTTTCTTTTTATTAAAAGAAAAAGGATTATTTTTCAATTCATTGGAACTTAATGATTTTATAAAATGGAAGTTATCAAAAGAATTTTTTTTATACATATTAAAAAGATGTTCTGAACTATGATTATTATTTAAAGAAAATTGTTTATCGAGAACAGGCATAGAATGAGAATTTTTTTTGTTATATAATAATTTGAATGAAGATTTATTTTTGAGTTCATGACTTGTGAATGATTTCATAATAAAATTTAGTTGAGGTATTTTATAATTATATGTTTCTGGTGTTATTCTAATTTTCATATCATTTTGAAGAGTAAATATTTGTATTTCTTGTATTTCTTCTAAAAATGTTTGTAATTTATCTATCCCACAACGAATTTGTATTGATTTCAAATTAAAGGAAGCTCCGAATATTTTTTTGACTTCTTGAGGTAATTTAGTTAAGGATATACTATTATTAATATTTGTATCTTCCTCAGATAATTTTGCATTATAATTAGTACACTCAGATAATGTTCCTAAAATTATTTTTATGAAAAATTTTCTATTTTCATCCATAGGTGGAGTTTTATATTTTATGATAATATTTTTTTCGGATATATCATTTTTATTTATAAAACATGGAAAACATTTTTTTTCATAATGCAAATGTTTATTATCATCATTTGTTTTCTTTTCTTCCTCATTATTATTGTCTTTTATGTTACCCTTTTTATCATCATCATTATTATGGTCCTTCTTATCACCCTTTTCTTCCTCATTATTATTGTCTTTTCTGTTACCCTTTTCATCATCATTATCATGGTCCTTCTTATCACCCTTTTCATCATCATTATTATGGTCCTTCCTTAAACTCCTTTCATCATCATTATTATGGTCCTTCCTTAAACTCCTTTCATCATCATGATCCTTTTTATTATCATCCTTTATCTCTTCAAATATCAAATAACTATCTATACTTTTCAACAAATCATATATATTTGTAAATCCAGCTTGTCCCAAATTTAGCAATGCATTATATTTCTTACAATATTCCCCAGATATGTTTTCTAATTTTATTCCTTTATAAGCAAAGGATTTTATCAGCAATAGCAAATTCTTTTTTGTATGTCTATAGGGGAAAAAAAAAAAAAAAAAAAAAAAAAAAAAAAAAAAAAAATTATTAACCTTGTACTACTAAATATTAGAATTATGAATAAGTATGACGATTATATTACAAAACAAATAAAGAATAAAATATGTACACATAAAAAACAATGAAAAAAAAAAAAAAAAAAAAAAAAAATAACACCCCTGTTTGTGTGGATTTATTTTGTTCACTTTGACATACTGTTGAATTTTCTGATATATGTATAACGAATTTTGTGGTTTAAATTCGGGAGCTATAGGGTTTAGCTTGCTCCTTTTAAAAAAAAAAAAAAATATATATATAAAATATATAATATAAAGAATAATATATGAATGCTAAATGAATATATGAAACACATATACCTAATTATATTTCATTTAAATCATTTTTTTTTTTTTTTTTTTTTTTTGTTCTTAGCTTTACTCATATTTTTGAATGTTATCTTCTTGGATATTTTCTTCAATCTCACATTTCAAGCTTTCTATATATTCAACATCAGAAATGTTATTTTGTCCTGTTTAATATAAAAATGGGAATATTTTTTTTTAT
>NC_004326.2:630000-642500 GCF_000002765.6 Plasmodium falciparum 3D7 | reverse complement strand
TGTAGTAAAATCCACATATATCATCACATTATCGTGTTTTCTTGTTGATATGTTAATTTTTGTTGCTTTTTCAAATATTATTGGAAAATATTTAAAAGATATTAATAGAAATTATAGTTTTTTATTAAAATTAATAAAAAAGAATATATTTTATATACTAATCCCAGTAGGAAATAATTTATATAATAAATTTACATTATTTTTAGGTATATATCTTGGTATAATATTTTTAACATTTCTTTTATTATCAGCATCTAAAAGAATAGATATATTATTTTTATCCATAAATGATATGTACCCCTTAAATTCAAAGAAACATATAACTATAGTATGGATAGTTATTTTTTTTATATATATTAATTATATATTTCTTGATAATGAAATAAGATATATCTTATGTCAATATGTATACCAATTAATTACGTTATTAATTTTATTTTACATTAATTTTAATTTCTTCTGGTTGAGTGGAATTAAAGAAACTGTAAACAAGCTGGGAAAGCTGCCCTTAATCTCTAAATTTTTCTTCACATTCTTAAATGAATTCTCTTTATTATATCTAGAAATTATATATAATGTCAAATATAGAATTTCGTTTTTTTTTATAAGACAGTTTATAAATATATTAATTATACCTCTACTCTCTATGCTTATATCTAGTTACTTATCTAATATGCGAAAAAAGAGGAAAACCAAAGTCAAAAAGGGAATAAAATATATACTGGTAAAAAAAAAAAAAATATATATATATATATATATATATATATATATATATATATATGTGAAAGAGTTTATCCTATACATATAAAATGTATTTTTTTTTAATTAATAAACATGAAAATGTTGAAATGTACATAATGCTGTCTAATATATATATATATATATATATATGTTTATGTATATATTTTTTTTTTTTTTTTTTTTTTTTTTTTTTTTTTTTGTAGCAAAATAGCTACTCCTTAGCCATAGAATATACCAGCAAGAATAAAAACATACAACTAGAATATATACAAAAAATGAAGTACACAAAATGGTTTAATATATATATAATATTTTTTTTGAAATATATTGGTTTGGATATCATTTTAATGTGTATCGTGTATGTAGGAAATAAATTGTGTTCACAAAACGAAATATATTTGAAAAAAAGAAATATTAATATTTTATTAAGTCAATATTTCCTTTTTATCATATTCCTTTTATATGTTTATATTTCCTATATAAATATACCTCTATTGCACATCATAAAAAGGAAACTCTTTTTCAAACCCAATAATTTTAATGTCTTAGATTATCCTGTATCCTTCGAAAAAATAAAACACCAAAAAAAAAATTCCCTCTTTAGTGAATTTATAAATATGTAGCACGTTACATACATATACACACACATATATATATATATATATATATATATATATATATATATATGCTGTTTTGTATTCAATTTTTTATGGACTAGATAAAATACAAATATAAAAACATTTTTATTTTTTACATTTTACTTTTTATATTTTTTTTTGTTGTATTCTTAAAATATACTTATGTTGGTTACATATACATATATATATATATATATGATACATGCATATATTTTTTCTTCTTATACATTTCTCCAAATTATTTATTTTTTTTTTATATCACATTTATACCAAATAATTAATTTTTTAAAACATTTTCTTTCTCTTTAATTTTTGTTATACATTTTTAATGAAAATAAGAAATAATATAAGAACCTCCTCAAAAAAACAAAAAAAAAAAAAAACCCAAAAAAAAAAAAAAAATAAAAAAAATAACATAACATAAACAAAATATAATACAAATAATGTATATAATAAAATATAGCCAACAATAATCATATGCTATATTATATCAAAAAGGAGGAAAATTTAAAAAAACAAAAAAACAAATAAATTTTTACTACATATTTGTATGTAATAGTAAAAATATAATTATCTGAATAGTTAAAGACAACACCGTTAAATAAATAAATAAATAAATATAAATATATATATATATATATATATATATTAATATATATATTATGTGTATATTTATTAGTATGTACACCAAATAAACACATACCAGGAAAACCTTAAATTACATTCAGTACTATATTCATTTAATGAATATAAAACTTTTCAAATATTTTATTTAATAAAGGTTTGTTAACATAATCCTTTTTATTATCATTATAATCTTTCCCCAGATTATGCACATTCACAATATTATTTTGTGAATTTATTAATGGTGTTTTTTTATTTGTATAATTCAAATTGTCTTTTGTATAATAGAATTGTTTGTTATCATAAATGACGTGATCATCCGATATATTATAAATCTTATTATTATAATGATATATTTTCTCATTTTCATTTCTATTATTATTATTATTATTATTGTTTTTACTACTATCATTGTCATTATTTCTCCTATATATATCATAAAATTTATCCCCATTTTTTACATTATATATATTTTTATCAACATAACGCGTATTTTTATTCCCTAATTTTACTTCAGAATAAATTATTCCGTTATCTGGATTTTCATTGTTTAATTTTCCATACAACATATAAACATCACCATCCTTATCAATCATTCTTTCGGTAATATTATCATACTTTGAATTTTTAATCATATTTTTATTTTTTGTATATATAATTTTTTGTTCAGAATTACCTGAATTGTTCAGGTTGTTTTTTTCATTAATAATATTATATGCATGTTTTTTATTATAATTTTTGGTTTTTTCATATCCATAATTTTCCATATTTGGATTAACATTTCCATTAATATTTCCATTAACATTTCCATTAATATTTCCATTAATATTTCCATTAACATTTCGATTAACATTTCGATTAATATTTCCATTAACATTTCCATTAACATTTTCATTAACATTTTCATTAACATTTCCATTTTGAATAGACGATATATTTTTTCTATTTTTTTCATTTGAATGTTTATTATTATTTAATATGATAACGTTTAATGAATTAACATCTTTTTTTAAAGAAGATATATATTTATTGGCTTCTTCATTTTTTAATATTTTCATATAATTATTATTTAAATAAATATTTTTATTGTGATTATTTTGAATACATTTTTCTTCATTATAATTATCACTTATTTCGAATTCTTTTTTAACAATATTATAAAGATTTGTAAATTCTCCATTTTTATTTTCTTCCTTATTATATTTTATATTATTATTTGTATTTAAAATATTATTGTTCTCTTTAACGTTGTTATAATTGTTTTGTATATTAATCATATTTGAGTTTTTCTTGTAATGTTTATTTTTATTATGGTCATGTTCTAAGTTATTCTTCTTATTATTATTATTACTAATATTATTATTATTATTATTATTTTCTTTAATAATTTTTTCTTTTTTGTTATCCTTATTTATAGTTTCATTTAATGTTTCGTTCCCTTTATTTGTATTACTAATAAGATATTCGCCCATGCTGTTTATTTGCGAATCCTTAGATATATGTTGATTTCTTGAAATTTCTTTATTTTGTTTGATAACATTTTCTTTTGTCATGTAAGTATGTGAATTATTGTATAGATAATTATTTATTTTGTTTATATCATATCCTTGATTATTTTTTTCATACAAATAATTGTCATCATGTGTGTTATAATATGTTACATCATAGCTATCTTTTTTATCATCACATGTATCATCAG
Organism: Plasmodium falciparum 3D7; assembly: GCF_000002765.6. NCBI lineage: Eukaryota > Apicomplexa > Aconoidasida > Haemosporida > Plasmodiidae > Plasmodium > Plasmodium falciparum. Next base: position 638,798 of record NC_004326.2, on the reverse strand, counting down.
ATTTATTATCATATTTGTTTCCACCTGGGGTTGCGCTTTCACTTTCCCTCAATTTTAATTCTTCTTCTAATACTTGATTTATTTCTTGTCTAATTTTAGCAAAATCTCGTAATGAATTAGGACATAAAGAATCTTTTAAAATGTCGTTTCTTAATTTCGCAGCTAAATCACAATCAAATCCACATTCTTCTAAATCCTTTTTATCTACATTTTCTCTAGCCATAAAACAGCTATATTCTCTTTCTAATTTAATCATTTTAGAAAGTATATCTAGTTTTTCTCTTTTTACTTTGTTTATCCCTCTAGTACGTACCCCTTTATATCCTTCTATTATGGTTTCCATAATTTCTTTGTCAACTGCTTTTGATAACATGACCCTCAATTCTTCCTACAAAAAATAAGAAAATAAAAAAAAAAAATCACATATATGTATATATGTATATATATATATATATATATATATGTACATATTATTTATCTGTTTGCTTTTTTTTTCTCCCTATAAATATCATTGTGAATAAATTTATATACTACGAATCATCAAATCTCAAAACAAAATAACAGTGTTCTTACTTTAATTTTTTGTGAAAACATTTGATCATCATATTCAAGTTCCTTTAATTGGTTTAGATATGCTAGAAAAAAAAAAAAAAAAAAAAAAAAAAAAAAAAAAAAAACATACAGATAAATAATATGTACATATATAATATATACATATATAATATATACATATATAATATATACATATATAATATATACATATATATATTTATGTATGTATGAGGAAAATATATAATATATATTAGTCTTTAAAATAAAATATATATTTAACATTTTACATATTTACCTTGCTGTTGCTCTATGTATGGTTTAAGTTTAACAAAAAATTCATCTACAAAGGAGATGGTTTTTTTAAAACTCTGATTCCATAAGGTCTGAGGTTTGAATGTGCATTCCTTTTCTTCTTCTTCTTGTTTCCTAAAATGGAAAAAAAAAAAAAAACACACACACACACATATATATATATATATATTATATATACTTATGTATGTATTTATTAATATGTGCATATATATATATTTTTTTTTTTTTTTTTTTTTACTGTTTTTCTAAAGAGGCCTTGAGTTGTTTATTCATTTCTTCTTTAATAGCTTTCTGTTGTATTAGCTATAAAGTAATATAAAATAAAATAAGAATGAATATAATGAGATGATACATTGAACAATATATATATGTATATATGTATATAGGTGTATATATTTTTATTTTTTATATAAATTACATTTCTCCATTTTTTACTCCATAGTATATCTTGCTTCTTTTTTCTAATAGGAAAATAAAAAAGGAATAAAAAAAATGTAACACATACATTTCACATAATTTCTATGTTCTTACATTTTTATATTATTATTTTATTTTTTGCTTTTTTACTTAAGAGAACTCATTTTGATATGACAAAAAAAAAAAAATTATAAAATAATAAAATAATAAAATAATAAAATATTAATGAATTTATAAGAATATATCTTTTAAATGTTCATATGTGAACATTTTTTATGATTATTTGGGAACATATCAAGTTTTTTTGTTCTGTCTATATATATATATATATTTATTTATTTATTTATGTCTTTATTTTTTTATTTAAAAACACAAACAACGGTTTGTAAACCTGAATAATTAAAATTGTATATCGTATATAAAAATATGAATTGTAAGAATAAATAAATTTTGTAATATGAAAAAAAAAAAAAAAAAAAAAAAAAAAAAGATAGAAGAAAGGAAGGAAGGAAAAAAAGAGATATTAGAACATAAAAAATGAAAAAGAAAAATATAAAACAGTATAATAGCAAAATATGGTATAAACAAAATAAACAATATTAACAAAATAAAACAATAAAAATATGCACATAAATATATTTATATATATATATATATATATTATTCAGTGAATAAAATATAATGATCACACATATAAACAAGTGTGTATGATAAAATGAGGAAATGTTTCTTTTTTATTATAGAGCTTAAATCTTATTATATAAGATGGTAAAATATAAGTATTAATATATTTTTATAATTCTTTTCTAATTCTTAATAAATTAATTAAAAACTGTTTCTATATACATTTTGGTCATAAATATAAATGTTATTATATTTATGTACACATCTATATAAATATATAAATATATATATATATATATATATATATATATATATACATATTAATTTTTTTTTTTTTTTTTTTTAAATAGAATTTGAATTGTAGTGTGAATGTTTTTTTTTTTTTTTTTTTTTTTTTTTTTTTTTTTTTTTCTTCCCTTTTTTTTTGCAATATATAACTTGTCTATATAATCAATACAACCGTGCATAGTTTATACAGTGAATGGAAAATGTAGGTTAACACAATTTCCTAATTTTTTTTTTTTGATCAATGAAAATATTTTTTTCTATATTTTATAAAAAAGAAAATAATGGTTATGACAATACAGGTTTGTTAATTTTATTTATTTATTTATAGAAAATACAAGGTTGCTATTATTAATATTATATAAACATATCCAAAGTTCAAGTTGAATGAGGAATAGCAAACGTTTTGTTGTGGTGTGCAGATTAATGCATCGTTAATATGTATGAGTATATATATATATATATATATATATTTATTTATTTATTAATTTATATTATATATATTGTTAAAAAAAAAAAAATCAACAGTAATATATATATATATATATATTTATATATTTTTATTTATTTATATGTTTTATATTTTTCTTTGTTTTTATGAACAGAAATTCAGTATATAAGGCATGTTCATCAGAACGCACACATAATGGTTTACTTATATATTGTTATGTATTAATTTTTTTTTTTTTTTTTTTTTTTTTTTTTTTTTTTAATTTCTTGGTGTTTTTAATATGAACATAAATATTACAATATAAAATCAAAAAGAAATGTGTATATGTTTATACATTTCTATTTTTAAATAAACAACTCAATATATATATATATATTTATATATATATGTACAGTTCTTTTTTCTAGGGTTACATGAAACATCAAAAAATAGTTTTATTATTATGAATGAAAGTTAAATTTATTTGGTTAAAAAGCTGGACAAAAAAAAAAAAAAAAAAATACATATATATATATATATATATCATAGAATTATTAAATAAAAATTTAAAATATAAGATTTACAAAACAATTTAATAATTAAGACAAAAAAGCAAGAAAAATGAAGCATTATATTATTTAAAAAGTGCAGTTACAAGATGAACCTTGTTTTTACCCATTAAAAAAAAAAAAATAAAAAAAAAAAAAAAAAAATAAATAAATAAATAAATAAATAAATATATATATATATATATATATATGTGTACACATGTCGCATTTTTTTATTTTTTGTTTGATCATTTCCAATTTAAGGCCCACTCATGCAATTTATCCACAACAACAGGAAATAACGTTTTAACGGATGCATTGATAACACTAAGAAAATAAATTTCTGCTGCTTCATCATTTAAATCAAGTCTAAATTTTTCTTGTACTTTTAAGACACATAACTCTGGACTCATTTTCATATCCTTTAATCCTGCATCACACATTGCATCTAACAAGCTAATAATTAATTGAGAATGGTATCTTAAATATTTATATGCTAGACAACATTTTTTTAAGAATTGTTCATAACCTATACTATGAGCTCCTCCCATAGCTTCAATCATTTCTTTACATAATTTCATAGGTGGAGAAAATGGTTTTGGATCCTCTCCAAATATATAACCAAAGTCGATATGAAAAAAGCGTCCATCTTTTGTTACCATTAAATTATCTAGATGTCTATCTCCTATACCTAATATATAGGTAATAACACTATATCCTGCACAGCTTGATATAAAGTTTTGTAATATTTCTGTATCAAATCCTAAAGGGGAACTTGAACATGTACTATTATCTATAAAATATTGTCTTATTTCTCCTTTATAATTTTTTTTTATTGAAGATATAGATTCTGCATAATCCACAAATTCAATAAAACCATCATCTGTCGATAACGCTAATACTCTATATAGTGTCATTTTTAAATCCAAACCATATCTTTTCCATATATTATCCATAACATAAATTATTTGTATAACTAAATGATCTTGTCTTAAATCATCACCTGCTTTATAGATATACTTTTTTATCGACAGCTGGTAGATTTCGTTATATTTTTTTCTATTCTTTTTTTCATCTTTTGACTTTTTCTCTCCTAACGAGGAAACGCCTGATGGTGCCACAGGTTTATCATGCGACGACATAAGAGTATAATGCGGCGACATAAGTTTATCATGCGATGGCATCATTTTATCATGTGACGGCATCATTTTATCATGCGACGACCTCATTTTATCATGCGACGGCATCAGTTTATCGCCCAAACACGAATTACTAACACATGGAAGGACCTTTTCATTAATCATGTAATCATCCCTTTTATGCTTGTTCATTTTTTTAATATTATGAACAATTTGGTTATTACTATAATACACATGTTGATTTCTATTTAATATATTTTCATTGGACGGAAAGGCTTTTTGAATTGATGTGTTTGGTTTAATTCTTTCAATTTTTTTGTTTTTATAAAAAATATTATTATTTGAACATTTCAAAAAATTATAATGATAATTAAGACTTGTTGTACTTTCAAAAGAATTTTGTAAAGTTTTAATAAATTGCGAGTTATAATATGAATGATATGACTTATCATATGACAAATTGTTTATGATATTATCCTTATTTTGGTCATTTTTATAAAAGGTATGATTATTAATAATTAAATTATTATAATTTTCATTATATAATTTAATTTTTTTTCGAACTAAACAAGCAATAACTATAGGATATAAAGAAGAACGTAATACATATGATTGTTCAGGTAAGAAAGATAATAATTCAATATTAGGATCTATAGGTAAAATTAAAGGTGTTTTTATTTTTTTAATTTTTTGTTTCTGAACAAAATTTATAGAGTCATCTAATATTTCATAATTATTATCTTCATCACTATAAGTAGCATTTAAAAAAAAATCTAAATTATCATTAAATTGTAAAAAATTAGAAAAGAAAGAGTTATCTCTATTTCGTTCAATTTTAACATTTTTAGAATCATCAATATAATGAATCATATCATTAGAATCATTACTTAAATCTGTATTTAATAATTTTTCATCTGAACTTCTTTTATATTGAAAAAAATATAAATCATCTTTTATATCATAATTTATTGTAAGTTCGTTATCTAAATAATAAATAGAATTACATATATCTTTATTACATGTATATATATTTCTACTCTTTTTATTATCGTAAGGATATTCATTAAAGTGTTCATAGGATATATTTTTTACGTACTTATTATATCTTATGTGTTTATTATTATTATTGTCACTATAAAGGTTTTTATTATCATCACTAAAAATATTTTTATTATCGTCACCATAAATATTTTTACTATCGTCACCATAAATATTTTTATTATCATCACCATAAACATTTTTATTATCGTCACAATAAATATTTTTACTATCGTCACCATAAACATTTTTATTATCATCACCATAAACATTTTTATTATCATCACCGTAAACATTTTTACTATCGTCAGTGGATTTACCCATACCAGGGACCATTCCCAGGTAACTAGGTTGACCAATGTTATCACCCCTCATAGGAGTATCCAGCGAATTTTCCCTTTTCATTTTACATATATCCAAAAAATCATAGACATTATGATCAGATATAAAAATATTATTTTTTATAAAGTCTTTGATATTTATATATCCATAATTAGTTCTATAATAAAATAGAAAGTTTCTTAATTTTCTGGTTTTATTTTGTATTCTGTCTGTTTTATTCTTGGCAATTTTTGTTAGATATAATAATTGATTACGGAAACGGTTTTGATTTTTTAAAATATCTAGGATAATTTTATTTTTTCTAATATTAGAAGTCATTAATTTATTAATAAATAATTTATGTATATGTAAATACAATTTGCCTTTAATTTTATCTTTCGCTTCACTTAATAAAAACCAATAAAAATATATGGATAGTTTTTTTGATTTAATACATTTTTGTATTAAAGTATTAATAAATAGATTATCTATATGTTGATAATTAAAAGTTCTTAAACTTTGGACCAATTGAAATAGATATAATTTGATTTCTTCTTTTTTACTATTCTTTATAATATCTATAATATATTTTTTAATAACATAATGATGTAGATGTGAATAAAATAATTCTATACAATTCTCTATACCTGGTTTTGCCCACTTATTTAATAAAATTATGGCTTCTTCTTCTTCTTCTTTATTATTCCAATTAATAGATTTTAGGAATTTTCCTAAGGTCTCTTTTCTATTTAATAATTGAAATCTGAATCTCCATATACAATTTTTTTCATACTCATTCATTTTAATAAGTGGAATGGTAAGAATAGTATTTAATGTTTTAATCTCGTTTATAGTTGGTGATAACATAGAGATATATTCAATTTTATCTTTTGACAAAAAATCAAAAGGATAATCATCATATCTATTTTTATTTGTTATATTTATATTCTTACTAATACGATTTGTATAGTTACTTATATGTTCAAATATATCGTTCAACTTTTTTGTACTTTTTCCAATTTCTTCCTTCAAAAAAAAATGGTTACTCCCTATTTTGTTCTTATATACCAAGGTATTCCTTTCATCATATAATTTGTATTTTTTTACACAACCATTTTTTTTTTTATTTCTATTTAGATGGAATTTTTTTCTGTTATTACATCTTATGTTTTTCCTATTATACGTTCGTATGTTTTTCCTATTATACGTTCGTATGTTTTTCCTATTATACGTTCGTATGTTTTTCCTATTATACGTTCGTATGTTTTTACTATTATATGTTCGTATGTTTTTACTATTATATGTTCGTATGTTTTTACTATTATATGTTCTTGTATTCCTTTTCGAATCGACGCAGATATATTTTTGTTCCGTCTTCATTTTTATATTCATTTTTGTAATTTTTTTATTATATATATAAACATTTTTATGTTCCTCTTTATATATTTCCTTAGAACATGTATTTATTGATTTACCCAATTTAGAATTATAATATGAATTTAATAGTAAGTTACCATCCTTATTTTTTGTAACATCTTTATTAATAATATACATCTGAAGGGAATTTTCATCTTTTATATTATTTACCTCTGTATTGTTTACCATTTTTTTATTTGTTAAATGACTATATAAAGAAGAAGGATACTTATCAAAATGGTAATCATTTTTATTATTTTTTATATTATGTTGTTCATTGTAAAACAAATTTTTTTTTTTTTTTTTTTTTATATTTTTTATATTTTTCATATTTTCTTTTTTTTTGTGATTATTGAAACATGTGATGGATTCCTCTAGATTACCTACATAATCAAAGGAATTAAAAAACCAATCATACTTATTATTATTACAAATATGATTATATTTCACATTTTCATTTTGATTATTGGAAATTACATCAAATAAATTATCATGTAATGTAGACATATCTTTTTTATGTTCATTATAATATATTAATTCTTTATTAAAATTAAGGAAATTCAAAATCATGTATCCTTCAATTTTTTTTTTTTTTAAAAATTTATAAAGTTTATATTTTTCTATAATTTTTTTGCATACATTATAATTTTTACATGAATAATATGTAAAACATTTGAATTTATTTTTATCAATGTATTTGTAAGTTTTATTACACCTTATATTGTCTAATATGTTCATGTTAATAATTCTTTTCTTTATGGATTGGAGATTTGTATTATTCGTACTATGAGGAACATTATAGTTTTCCATATTACCATAGGTACCACACATATAAATATTATCTGAATGGTTATCACATTGAATATTATTTTTATTATTATCATCATCATCATTTTTATTATCATCATCATCATTTTTATTATCATCATCATTTTTATTATCATCATCATCATTTTTATTATCATCATCATTTTTATTATTATCATCATCATTTTTGTTATCATCATCATTTTTATTATCATCATCATTTTTATTTTTATTATTCTCCTCATTTTTGTTCACACACAACTCTTGTTGTTTATATTTGTTAAACATTCGTCTTCTCTCCAATAAAAAATAATTTACAGACGATATATATTTTTCAATATAATTACATTTATATAATTCTTTATAAAATGTTTCATCTTTCCCATGATTAAAATTCAAATGTGTATATTTTATATGATGCTCTTCTTTTTGTTCCCCCGTCATCTTGATATGTTTATGCTGCCCGGATAATTCACCCTTGTAATATTTACTATTATATGTATCAAGTATATCATCACAATAATTTTTACACATATCAATTTTCTTTTTCTTTTTATATGTCTTATAATTGTAACGACTGGATTTGTGCACCCCAAAGGTTTTTTCCATATTTAATTTTTTGTTACATTTTTCCCTTTGTTTGTGACCCTTGAAATAAAACAATTTTATGAGATCATGATAAGCACAATTTTTTTTAAGAAATTTGTATATTTTTTTCTTGATATTGTTTGGATTGTTATCATATGAAAAGGTTATTTTATTTTTCAAGGCTTCAAAAATAATTTGTTTAATTTTTTTATTTTTGTTCACATGATAAAGTTTGCATATTTGAATTCCTTGATTTAAAACACCATCTTTCGAAAATAATTTATTATATGAATAATATGTTATTTTATGAACACCTACATT
>NC_004326.2:602500-622500 GCF_000002765.6 Plasmodium falciparum 3D7 | reverse complement strand
ATAATACAAATGATGATAAAAATTGTAAAAAAATAGAGCCACCTAGTCAGATATTATTAAATACACCTCCTCCACCTAGCGGACAGCCTCCTACAGGTATACAAAATGTTTCGCATAATTCTCCTCCCGTACCCCCGACATGTCCACCTCCTCCTACTCCTCCGGCTCCGCCAGGACAACCAACTCAGTCAAATTACCCCTCCCAATATTATAATATGTATAATAATATGAGTGTTGAAAATTATATGGGGTACCCGTATTACTATAGTCAATATTATAACGTGGGTCCTCATCAGAGCAATGCGATAAGCATTGATCCAAATAAAGAGAAGCAACTTAATAATAATAGTAATGTGTCAGATGGTGGAAAAATGAAAACCGATTTGTTTTCTCCAGGAAATAATTACGATAAAGATATAAATACAGATGAAAATAATAAGAATATGTCTATATTAGGAAATAACGTTTCAAATTATTATATGAATAATCCTATAAATAATTATTATAATATGTATAATTATAATTATATGAATGGAATGAACAATGTGAATACGCTAAATACTATAAATCCTATAAATCCAATGACATATAATTATTATTATGATAATATAGGTATGTATGACAATAATAAAATGGTAGATGAAAATGTTTTAAATTATTGTTCTATATTAGATAAAAGTATCGAATTAATGAAAAAAAGTGATAAGGTGAAAGAGATTTTAAAAACACCTGCACGTTTACAAATAACACAAGAAGAATTAAATAAAATAGAATATACAGAAGGCAGCGAGCAATATAATATATGGTTTGGTAAATATGTAACCGATAGATATGATAAGAGTGTCAAGGGTAGTAGTACACCACGTTTTGTAGCAAAATATAAATGTAATCCAACAAAGGATTCAGGATATACAAAAGCTGATAAATCATATACAAGTAAACAATATTTTTGTATATATTTCGCAAGAGGATGTTGTGCATATGGTCATAATTGTTTATATAAACACAGAATTCCTAATGAAAACGATGAACTTGAATTTGAAGCTTCCGTAGATATATTTGGTAGAGAAAAATTTAATACGTTTAAAGATGACATGACAGGAGTAGGAACATTTAATAATGACTGTAGAACATTATTTATTGGAAGTATATTTATTAATAATATAAATCAAGTACCAGTTATTGAAAAAATATTATATGAAGAATTTTTACCTTTCGGAAATATAGAATATGTAAGATACATACCTAATAAAAATATAGCTTTTATTCAATTTACTAATAGAGTAAATGCTGAATTTGCTAAAATAGCCATGTCAGATCAACCAATAGAAAATTATTCAACAGCTTTAACAATAAAATGGGCTTTTGAAATAAAAAACCAACCACATAATTTAATACAATATTATAATAATCCCTTTATTTATGGAAATACAAATCAAGTTATATCGTCAACATGGGAAAATTATCTCATGCAACAACAATATGGGAACCATCCAATGTATGCAAATATGAATCATATGTATAATAATACAAATATATATCCTTTAGATAATAATAATAATATTAACAGTAATGTGGGGGTTCTTCCAAATACCTCTTTATCGGAACATCAAAAGAAAATCAACGACAGATCAGCAAATTTGAATAATAGCTTAAATAAAATAGACCAAATGTTCGACATACAAAATTAAACAACAAATAAATTATATATATATATATATATATATATATATATATATTTATATTTATTTATTTGTACATATTTTTTTTTATATTTCAATTAAACATGCATTTTTGTGTAGCACCCATTTATGCTAATTAAAATTACCTACCTTCCACCTTTTGATCATTATTAAATTAATTTTTTTCATTTGAAAAAATTAAAATATTAGTGTATATACTTTATATCTTACCCATATTATATATATATATATATATATATATATATTTATATATTTATATTTATATTTATATTTATATTTATGTATAATTTTATTATTTTTTTTTTTTTTTTTTTTAACCAAAAAAAATATCAAATTTTAAGCCTCATCCCGTCATAAAGGAATTTTATAAAACATAAGAAATATGAAACATTATTGAAGATATAATGATTAATTTTTTTTTTTTTTTTTATTCTGAAGACGTCAACAAAGGACAACACATTATATCAAAAGAATATTTACAAAATGGTTATACATAATTATGTCTGGTTTTTATAATGCGCCATGTAATACCATGGCACATATATTAATTTTTATACGGATACACACAAAAAAAAATAAAAATAATAAAAAAAAATAATAAAAAAAAATAATAAAAAAAAATAATAAAAAAAAATAATAAATATAAATAAATAAATAAATAAATAAATAAATATACATATATATATATATATATATATATATATATATATATATATATATATAATGTATGTATTTTTTCATTTTGTATATTATACATATAAATACACATATTTACATATGTCTACCTCTACCAGACTATGGCTTGGTGTAGACCAATATATTTCCCCCCCATGTATATATGCCTTTATTATTTTAATCAAACTGCTCAAATATGTTAAGCGAATTAAAGACCTGATTTTCTGACTTGTTCAGGTCGTTTTTTTGTTTTGCATTTTGGACATAAATATCTTTTAATCTTGGAAGAAGATTTAAAATTTCTATTTTTTCTTTTGATATATTTTCTTTTGTGTGTTCATATAGCATACGTTGTGATAAATTCGAATGATCATTGGATGTGTTTAAATAATTGTAATTTTTGTTTGATGAATCGTTCAATTTTTTTTCGTTAACATGACTGTCATCTGATAAAGAGGATGATGAGGAAGAAGAAGATGAGGAGGAGGATGATGAATGTAAAATATGTTCATCATTGTTTAATAAATTATTTGATTGTGATTGTATATGGTCATATGCATAATTATCCTTTTCATTTATATATCCAGTAATTTTTTCTTTTCTATTTATAGATAACGGTATAATAGGCATATGATCATGTATATAATTTTTTTTTAACATCATAATTTCTTTATATTTTTCGACATTAACATTTTCTCTTAAGGAAAGAATATTAACGCATTCATTATTTGACAAGTTACCATCTTGTATATTTTTGTTATTAAATTCATTTGTAAATAAATTATTAATACTATTAAAGTTCTTTATTAAATCATGTGTATTATTATTTTTTTTTGTACATAAATGTTTATAATATAAATAAGAGTTTTGAACAACATTAATATAATTTTCTTTTTCTTTTATTATCATCATTGAAGAAGTATTTTTTCTGAAATTGTTTTCTTCATTTTTATTATAACATTCATCATCTTTTCCTACATGTTCTTGATTATTATCACCAATAAATTTATTATTATTATGTTCATTATTATTATTTTCATCATTATTATTATGTTGATTATTATTATATTCATTTTTTTTATTATTATTATTATTTTCCTTGTTGTCCTCTTCATCATATATATGGTAATAAATTATATCTTTATATAATTTTGAATAATCTTTCAATATATATATTTCATTATATATATTATAAAAAGCTAATTTTAAGCAATATTTTATATCTATATAATTTACAACATGGCTACCTCTAAGGGATGAAAATTTTTTACAATGATATCCAATAGTTTTTATTATTTTCATAAATACATCAAATAATATATCAAAAACTAAATAGTTAGCCTTCTTTATATTTCTGCTTAATAATATGGAACATATAATTTTTTCAATCTTCTCATGTAAATAATCTTCTTTTGTATTAATAAAAGGGTTACCATAATGTTTCGTAATCTCATTACATTTTTCTTCATTCATAATTACTTGTCCCTTCTTCATTGTAAGAAAAAAAAAAAAAACAATATTTTCATATTTTTTTTTATATATTTAAAAAAAAAAAAAAACTTTCTTTTTTATTTATATTTTTAAACCTTTCTAAAATTCAAACATCACAAAGAAATCAAACAAAATGAAACAAAATGAAACAAAATGAAATAAAATGATATAAAATGAAATATTAAAATTAATTACATATCAAAATTTACATATTATTAAAAATATAAAATATATTATATAAAGGAGAAAAAAATATATTTTTTATGGTATGCTTCTCATTGTATTTACAAAATTAATATATATTATATGAAATATATTAACATATTTTTTATATATAAATAATATATATATATTATATATATGTATATATTTTTTTTTTTTTTTTTTTTTTTTTTTTTTTTTTTTTTTTTTGTACCCTCTCCTTAATACCATAAACTATATTTAAATAGGCTCCCCCATCCCCAAAGAAAAAAAAAAAAAAAATATATACATATATATAATATAATATAATATAATATATTTATTTTATTTATATTTACCGTTTTAACCTTACAAAAAGAACAAAAAAAATATATTATAAATAATGATATTAAAAATCCAACTTTATAGCCGTAGTAGTATATAAAAAAGATAAACATATGGATGAAAAGAATAATCCAGAGGATGAAAAAAAAAGAAATTATGATAAAGATAAAAAAAATGAAGAAATAAATGAAAAGTACAATGAAAACTTAGATATAAATATCATAAATTCATATAACAATGAAACACATATCATAGAGAAGGAAGAAAATGATAATAAACATGAAAATATAATAAAATATTATAATATAAGGAACGTACCACGTGAGCAAAATAATTATTATATTGATAAAACGATAAAACTTAATAATAAATGTAATGATATAATAACCAATAATGTTGATGTGTCTGAATTTTTTTATAAAAATGAAACATCAAATGTTAATTTGAATGAATTATGCTTCTCAACAAATACAAAAAAGAATGATAATATAAATAATAATGATTGTTGTTATAATTATACAACCGGTAATAATAACAGCTCGTCAGTAGATACGAATAATAAAAATTATTGTAAACAAAATTGTAATATATTATTAAATATTTCTAAAGATAATATAAATGAAAAATATGATATGAATAAGAACCAGTATATATCCCTTGTTAAACAAGAGAAACAGGAAAACAAAAATAATTATGAGAATACACAAAATGATTTTGAATTTTTATACAACATGGATAATATAAAATTAACAGGAACTTCTGTTATATTAACAAATGAAAATTCAAAGTATATTTATAAGTTAATTCCTTTTTTTAAAAATGGAGAAGCACAGTTTTATGTTAGGGTTAATGAGGCATACAATGATATATATAAAAAGGGTGAAATAAAAACACTTTTAGGGGATGTTGAAATGGATGAAAATAAAAATAAAAATAATGATGATAATAATAAAAATAATGATAATAATAATAAATATAATAATCATAATAATAAATATAATAATCATAATAATAATCATAATAATCAATATAGTAATTGTAATTATTCCAATTTGTATGAATATACAGATATACTTTTTAGAATGGATAATATATATAACCTTTTTCTTGAAACACAAAAAAAATGTATAGAAGATAACAACGGGAAAGATATATGTTTCTCCATATTAAATAAGAAAAGTAATATACCCATAGTACATAATAAAGTTAACAATCCATCCAATGTTGATTTAAATGTATGTAATACATATGAACATGTTAAAGAATTAACATTTGAAAAAAATTATTATCATACAATTTTGTGTGAACCTGAAAAAAAATTATATATATCAGAAAAAAAACACATAAATATTATTCATAATATGTTAAATGCAAATAATTATATTTATGATATAAAAACAAACGATTGTAAAAACTGTAATGAATTTTCATCATGTAATAATAAAACAATGACTACATTTAAAAGTTGTCCATGTCGAATTTATGAAAAGTTCATATTATCTCTTCTTCTTAAATATAAATTAATTCCTCAATGTTTTGATTTGGTTAAAGTAATTAAATGTACACAAAATGAAAAACATAAAATAAATGTAAATGAAGATGTAAATATTAAAAAATGTACAAATATAGAACCAATGAACCAAATAACAAATAATACAAATTGTCAACATGAAAAAGAATTTATGAAACTTGAAAAAAATAGTCGAACAAAAAATTATACTTATGAAGATATTCATTCTTTGAACAAAAATTATAATGATAAAAATAAATGCATATCAAATAAGGATCAGGAAATATGGAAAGTGTACAATGATAAATGTAAAAATAATCATGATGTATATATTCATTCCTCTCTTAAGTTAGAAAAAGTTTGCCATAATATTAAAGCTTATAATCAACAAATAATAGATTTAAAACTTGGTTATAATACAATCATTGATAATGATCTCTCATTTAATAAAGATTTGTTAAAGGATAGTCATTCTGTAAATTCGAATTTAAAAGAATATTATGTAGATAAATGGTCCAAAATGAAAAAAGAAATAAGAAAGAAATTTACAACGACCAATATGAGTGATCAACATATTATAGATTTATGTTCAAAAGATTTAAATTTACCAACATGTTTCCATAAATATAATAATAAGGATATTTATGCCTTATTAAAATCATGGAGGCAATATGTTACAGCTTTAAAATCAACACAAAGATATTTAGGATTTAGAATATGTACATTAATACAACATATAAATTATTCAGACCTATTAAATGATGATCAAGTAAAAATACAGTATTCAAAATTTGTACAGGATAATTGTCTATTCGCAAAAAATAATATAGGAAATACTCAAACCAATACATTGAAAAAATATTCAGAATTAAACAAAATAGAAATAAAAGATTGTTATGATCATGTAACCAAAAAATTAAAAATTAATAGACACCTTGGTTTGACTTTACGTGAAGATCAAGTTATATATCTATTATCAATTTTTTTTAAAAAAATCGTACACTTAATTTTACCACAATTATTAAATTTAAAAATATGGTTAGAACAACAATGTTCATATTCTTTTTGTTCAACGTCATTATTAATAATATATGATAAAAACAAACCATCATCGTGTGATATTAAATGGATTGATTTTACTTATTCTTTACAACAGGACTCCAATTTGAAGCACTACCCTTTAAATAATACAAAACTTAATATGGACATTGTTTCTGGATTAAATAATTTAATTAAATTGTGTAGAACGATATTTTTTACTAATATTATACCACCACTTGTTAAAAATGATACCAAAAGGAAAAAGGAAGAATGAATCTTATAGCATAATTATTTTTGTCATTATGTGTTGATTATATTAACATGTAGAAGAATATAAATATATAAATATAAAAATATATATATATATATATATATATATATGTATGTATGTATGTATTTATTTATTTATTTATGTGCATATATTTATATAGTTTAATTTTTTTTTTTTTTTTGTGTGTGTGCATTTTTATATTTATTTTACATGTACAAGTCAGGTTTATTTATTTATTTATTTATTTATTTATTTTTTTTTTTTTTTTATTATTTTTTTTTTTTTTTATTATTTTTTTTTTTTTTTATTATTTTTTTTTTTTTTTTTTTTTTTTTTGTTAACGGAATGGCTAGTTGTTCATGCATATAATTACATATATACATTTACATCTTACTATATTACTATTTTAATTTTTTTATGATATTATATAAATGATACACTTTAGAAAAATATTTCTTATTTTTATTTTTTTATGTAGATTCTTATATTAAACTTTATTTTTAATGATTAACATCACATATATTTTTTTTTTTTTTTTTTTTCCTTTTTTTTAACCAACTGGAAGGATTTATAAATCAAAACATGAAATATAAAAAAGAAAAGCACATCATTGTATGGTGCTTGTATTTTCTTCTTCTTTTTAATTTTTTGAACGAATTTTAAAAAGAATGTGATGAATTCATAGGGTGTGATATATGTATTATAAAAATCTAAAATGTTCATATAATTTTTATGTGAAAATATATATTTTCTAAAACAATAAATTGGGGTTTTTATATATTGATTTTTTGGAAGATAAAAAGGAGTGGTATATAAATTATTATTGGTTTTTAATTTATTATTATATGTCTCTTTATTGTGTATATCATTTGGTTTGATTTGTTTATTAATATTTGAATTATTTATATTACTAACAGGGTTGTTTTCCTTTTCCTTTTCCCTTTTCTTTTTCTTATTTGTTTTTGTTTTTGTTTTTTTTATTGATGATATATCATCATGTGTTGAAGGAATAATTTCTTTCTTCACAATTTGTGATTCATTTTGAAGAGTAGAATGTTGCTCATTTATTTGATGACTAAATAATTCTTTCTCTTTTTTATTTAATATATTTATTAATTTTTGAAAAAATATTTTCTGATGAATAGAAGAATAGGTAGTTTTATTTGTATTATATATTAATTTATTAGCTACCGATTTGTTATTATGACATATATTATTTTTTGTACATTTATAATATTGATTTGTATATTTTTCTTTTTGTTTTTTTAATATCATATAATAATGTAATATATTATTTTTTAGAACATGTTTTTGTATTTTTCTGAGTTTCCTTTTTTTCTTCAACCTTTTTAAATAAATTTCTATTATGGGTTCTTGTATTAAATGTATCCTTTGAGGTATCAATATTTTAGAAAACATGGATAGAACTTCAAAAAAGGATAAACAAAATTGATGAGACATTTTTTGTATGTTCTCTGCAACTCTGTGATTAAAATATTTTCTGTTTTTATAATGATTTCTTTTAATAGTATATATATTATGATCATAATTTTCATTAGGATTTATAGGAAAGCAATTTATTTGTTCACACATGCAATCATTTTTGTTGTGCTGTTCATCATTTTTATGACATGTATCTATATTTTGATTATATTTTTTTACTTGATCATTTAATATAATTTGTTCTTTTTTTATTTCTATAATATTATTATGTTCAATATTTAATGATGATGATAATATTTTTCCATTTTTATTATTTTCATGAGCATTTCTCTGAAATATTATATGATAAGAAGGATTATTATTATATATATCACCATATTTTATCTTTTTTCTATATTTTTTTTTTTTTTTTAAAGAACACAAATTAATACAATTAATATTATGGTTGTTATTATATTTTGTGATTATATTAAGGTCATATAAAAGTTTTAAAATATTTTTTAATTTTATGGATACATTTAATTTCATTGAAAAAATTGATATACATTTTTGCTTTTTTTTAAAAATCAAAAAAAAAAGAATGTAGTAATAGACAAAATTTTCCAATATATTTCTTAATTCTTGTTCATATAACTTTTCATTTTTCAAATAAAATTTGATTCTTTTTAAACAGAATTTACAAGTTTTTTTTATATTATTTTTTTTAATTTTTGGACAAAATTTATATAATATGGTATTATGATAATATATAGGAAAGAAATGATTCCACATAGGAATATTATTAATTTTGTTATTTTTCACAAATTTTGTAGGATTTTTCTTTTTTATTATATTTCGTTTATTTTTATTATTTTTTTTTTTCTTTACATTAATTATATATGTTATTCCATCTATTTCTTTTTCTTTATAATGATAACTTGTTTTATTATTTTTATTATTATTATTATTGTTATTATTATTTATTTTTTTAATATATCTATAGGTATAAGAATCAAAATATTTTTTGGTTTTAATTTGTTGTATTATATCTTGTTTATCATTTTCTTTATATTTTCCCCATGGTACATGTTCTTTTAAGAACTGAATCAAGTAATATAAACTTTTATGTTCACACATTTTATGATATCCAATTCTTATATCTATATGAACAAGTGTGAGGATGAACGAATGAAAAGTGATTATTCTTTTTTCATCATGTATAAAATATTTTCTTAAAAAAAGATAGTCTGTAATTTTTTTCATATATAACATAAATTGTGCATTATTATTATTATTATTATTATTATTATTACTATCATATTGTCTATAATACATATGAAGATATAAAAATTTATATATATTATTATCTTTGAATTTTTTCTTATTCTTTTCATATTTACATAATATATCCATAAAAGGATATAATAAAGGAATAGTCGTAATCAGCATACTACACAAAACGTAATATAAAAAATGAATATTTTCTTTTTGTACATTATTATATTTTACAATAAAAAAAAGTATATTTTTTAATAAAATGTAATTTGCTTGTTTATAAAAGGAATGTTTAAAATGATAAATATAAAAATTTGTGCAATCTTTTAATAAACATAAATCCATATTAAAAATAAAATATTGATAAAGACAAGATAAGTAGTTTCTTGAATATATATTTTGTATTTTGTTATTACATGAACATAAATCTGTCTTATGATTATAAGTATCATATGTTATACTTTTTTGTGAAGTATTATTATGAATAATAAAATTATTGGGAGTATTCATGATACTTATATTGTCTTTATGTATTAATCTTTTACTTCCACGTTCATTTTTTTGTTCACCTTTGTGTTCATTTTTTTGTTCATTTTTTTGTTCACCTTTGTGTTCATTTTTTTGTTCATTTTTTTGTTCACCTTTGTGCTCACCTTTGTGCTCACCTTTGTGCTCACCTTTGTGCTCACCTTTGTGCTCACCTTTGTGCTCATTTTTGTGTTCACCTTTGTGCTCACCTTCATGTTCATTTTTATTCGTTGAAATATTTGGCAAATAATCAAACGATGTAAACAATTTTTTAATAAAATCTTTTTCATTAAATAAAAAACAAAAATTTTCCGTAGCGTCCTCATTTTGTTGAAAAAAATAATTCTCCCGCCCCTCATCAACACCGGATAACTGATCTATGACTAGATTATTTAGAGAATGTCGTGAAAATTGAACATCAAATATATGCGATTTATAAAACATATTCCATAAATTTAATAATGTAAAAGAATTATGATAAACCTTATTATTCTTCGAATAACGTTTTTTTTTAATATATTGATTATATGTATTACTATTTATGTTCATAGTGTTTTTAATTTTATAAAAGTTATATATATGAATAAGAAAAGAGAAATTTTCATATATTATTTTGTACAAATTTTCCAACTTTTTATTTTTTATATTATAATAGTTTTTAAAATATGAAAGATTAATTACATTACATAATGTATTTGTATATAAATTATTTAGTTCATATATTTTATTTATTGCGAATTCATATATTAATTTATTTTGTTTATAAAAACATAGATTAATAATATTATTGACATTTATTAAATATCCATATCCATGTTTTTTATTATTTTTCCATATACCTATATATTTCTTACCATTATAATAATTAAATATACCGTATCCAAAACGTTTCCCTTTTTTCCAGTATCCTTCATAACTATCATAAGATCCATTGTGATATATACTATTATTATTTCTATATGTATCATCTTTATAATCATATGTATTTATATTTTCGTCAAATGGTTCAATTCTATTTTTATTTATATCTTTTTTTCTTTTTTTAAACCAGAAAAATTTCCCATATCCTTCCTCTTTATCATTTTTCCATTGTCCAACATAAATACTATGAACAAAAAAAGAACATCTTTTCTTATTATATAAAGTGTTGTCTTCATTTTTAATACTATACACCTTATTATTGATGTAACTCATTTCATTATTTTGAATGTCTTTTATCTTCTTATCATCAGAATTACTATAATTTATTTGGGATTTTTTTTTTTGTATCCAGGTCATTTTTCCATATCCCCATTTTTTATTTTTTTTCCAGAAACCAACATAATATGAACCATCCTTATAATATTGAATACCGTAAAAATATCTTTGATTATTTTTAAAATATCCTTTATATAAATAAATTTTTTTCTTCTTCTTGTAATAATAATAATTATTATTATAATTATTATAATTATTATCATTATTATGATCATTATGATCATTATGATCATTATTATTATTATTATTGTATAGTTTTATTTTACCATATCCATGTCTTTTATTATTTTTCCAGGACCCCTTATATATTAATTTTGAATTATTTTTATTCCTAAAAATATTTTTTCCCACTTTATTTTTTTTCCCCCTATATATATATCCTTTATATATGAAATGTTTGGATTGTATTTGTCCATATCCTGTTAACTCTCGTTTGGTAAATATACCCGAATATTCCTTTTTATTATTATTTCTTATACGTATATTAGGATAAAAATAGGGACAGGAATAATTATCAAATTTGGCTAGTCCGCAAAATGTGTTATTATAAAGTTTTACATTATGTAAATCTAAAGATTGTTGTGATGTTAAATGTACTGAATCATTTTTATTTTCTTTTTCATCTTTTAAAAAAAACCATATCCAATATTGGATTATATCGTTATAGAGTAATAAACTTAAGGTTGTGTTATTTGTAGAATTAGGTTTATACATTAGCTTTATCAAAAAAAAATTGAAGTATAATAAAGTGCAAAATTATAATGATCTTTAAAAATAATATTACATCATATCATAAATATAAAATGTTTTTTTTCTTTTTTTCTTTTTTTATTTGAGATATAAAAAAAATGTACCTTTTGTTACATCGAACATATATATATATATATATATATATATATTATCTATAT
The DNA here is from genome assembly GCF_000002765.6 of Plasmodium falciparum 3D7. NCBI lineage: Eukaryota > Apicomplexa > Aconoidasida > Haemosporida > Plasmodiidae > Plasmodium > Plasmodium falciparum. The sequence goes on along the minus strand of NC_004326.2, from coordinate 609,894 downwards.
TGAAATATCTTCTTGATTTTTTTTCTTTTTTATGAACTATTTTGGAATATTTTCTAACAATAGGAAGATAACAAAGGGTTTTATGGAATTATTCGATATATATATATATATATATATATATAATATTCATTTTATGATTAAAAGACGAGACATGAACATTGACATTGACGTTAACATTGACATTAACATTGACGTTAACATTGAAATTAAAATTGACATTAACATTGAAATTAAAATTGACATTAACATTGACATTAACATTGATATTAACATTGACATAACTAATTATATAAATACATACTCATATGTATTATCTAATTAGTATAAAAGAAAATATGTAAGTCTATTATTTTTATTTTCGTCTTTATTATATAAATAATATAGGGAGAGAAAACAAAAAATTACATATTTTAAACATTTATATAGATCAGAGTTCAATTATAATTATTTTTTTTTTTTTTTTTTTTTTCTATAATATTTCGTTAGGTTTATTTTATATGATTAAAAATTTTTGCAAAAAAAAAAAAAAACATAAATGTGAATAATATACACAATAAGGAACTTTAAAAAAAAAAAAAAAAAAATATATATATATATATATATATAATAATATTATATATAATGTATATTTTATAAACAATATTATTTTTATTTGGTTGTTTGAAATTATATGTATAATTTATACTTACGACATATATATATATATATTTACTATTGTTTTTATGTAAACTAATATATATATTATTATATATATATATATATTATATATTTTTTTAATTATTTGATAAACTATAGGTTACTATTTATTCATATATTGTTTAACATATGATTATGTTTTTTATAAATAAAAAAGCTAAACTAGTTATTTACGACTATACTATATATATATATATATATATATATATATATATATATATGTATGTATATATATTTTTTTTTTTTATCATTTTGTTTTCTTAATCTCAACCAGTTTATTAAATTCTATACAAGCATCAACTTTTTAATGGTATAATTTTATAATTATCTAATAAAAATGAATACATTAATTTTGTAAAAGTGATTATTTTTTTTTTTTTTTTTTTTCTTTTTGTTAATATGAGTATTAATAATAATATATAAAAAGTTCCTTTTATATTATGGGATATTTAAATATATTGTTGTATAAAATAATTTTAAAAAATATTATGTACAACATAAAAAAATAATATATATATATATATATATATATTTATATATATGTTTATTGTTGGAGACTGAAATAATGAGATATAAAAATGTATTTTAATAAATGATATATAATAAGATTATTTTATAAGTTCTTTATTTTATTTTTCTTTTTTCTCTTCCATTATAAGTATATAATATATAAAAAAAAAGTCCCCATCGATTTTTTTTTTTTTATTTTTACTTTTTAATGTACTGTCGTAAGAAGAGAAAGAACAAATGGACAGTTTAAAAAAGATAGTTGTAAGTTTGTGAACATATATATATAAAAATATATATATATATGTGTTATAAAATATTAGTTTAAAAAATAATTTATTGTATACATAGATAAATGTATATATGGAAATAGTGGATATTCTCACTCGCAAAAAAAAAAAAAAAAAAAAAAATATATATATATATATATATATATATATATTATTGTGTGTATATTAATTATTCAATTTATTATATTTTATTTATTTTATTTTTTTTATAGGCTTATAAAGCAGTAGACGAATATGTACAATCGAATATGACTATAGGCCTGGGAACAGGTTCTACGGTTTTCTATGTGCTTGAACGTATTGATAATTTATTAAAAAGTGGAAAATTAAAAGATGTTGTATGTATACCCACAAGTATCGACACAGAATTGAAGGTAATAAATAATTATATATATATATATATATAATTATATATATATTTATTTATTTATGTGTATGTATTTATTTATGTGTATCCATTTTATTTTTTCTTATAGGCGAGAAAACTGGGTATACCCTTGACGACATTAGAAAAACATTCAAATATTGATATTACCATAGATGGAACTGATGAAATAGATTTAAATTTAAATTTAATAAAAGGAAGGGGGGGAGCCTTAGTTCGTGAGAAGCTTGTCGCTTCTAGTTCGTCCCTTTTCATAATAGTAAGATATAAACCAAGTACATACATACATACATACATACATACATATATATATATATATATACGTATATATTTTATTTATTTATTTTTTTTTTTTTGTGAACTTACCAGATTGGTGATGAGTCCAAATTATGCACAAATGGATTGGGCATGACAGGGGCTGTTCCTATAGAAATCCTTACATTTGGATATGAAAAAATCATAGAGAATTTGTTAAAAATATATACACTCAAAGGATGTACATATAAAATAAGAAAGAGAAACGGGGAGATATTTATTACTGACAATAAAAATTATATTGTAGATTTTTTTTTTACTGAGCCTATACAAGATTTATTAGAAACATGTACAAGAATTAAAATGGTAACAAGGAAACATGAACAAATATTTTATTTTGAATGAATATATGAATTTAAGTATATGTTATTATATAATAATAATGATTAATATGTATATATATTTTTAATAGATTGTTATATAACATACATTTTTAATAGATTGTTATACCATCATATATTTTCATTTATTATTTTTTTTTTTTTTTTTCAGACTACAGGAGTTGTTGATCATGGTATTTTTGTTAACATGACGAATGTGGCTTTAATAAGTAAACACGATGGAACAGTATTAACATTAAACAAAAAATATGAATAAATAATATTCATACTATATATATATATATATATATATATATATTTATATTTATTTATTTATTTATATATTTATTTAATTTTGATAAATAAAAAAAAAAAAAATAATAATAAAGTTTCAAATTGTCATTAAATTTTTTGAATAATTAAAAATTTATAACACTGGACAAATATTACATTTTCTTCTTTTTATTATGTTTTATGGCTTATTTTACCATATTGTTTTGTTTTTAAAAAAAAAAAAAAAAAAAAAATTGAAATAAATTTTATTTCCAGTTTTTTTAGTTTTTCCTAATATATATATAAAATATGTTTATTTATTTATTTATTTATTTATATAATTTAATTAACTCAGAAAAATATTCTTTTATATACCATTTGTAGATGTGTATATACAAAAATATTTTATTATATTATTATTTTATTATATTATTATTTTATTATATTATTATTTTATTATATTATTATTTTATTATATTAATATTTTATTATATTATTGTTTTATTTTTTTTTTACTTTACTTAATATATATAATATACATATGTATGTTTGTATAGTCCTTAATTAATACTGTCATATATTTTAATTTATTATTTTATATAAAAATAAACTTGAAAAAAGTTATAAAAAGTATTAAAAATATAATTATTAATTTTATAACTATTACATATTTAAATAGTATTAATATATATATATATATATATATATATATATTTTTTTTTTTTTTTTTTTTTTTTTTTTTTTTCCTTTTTGTTAATTATTTTTTGTGAGAAAAAAAATGTATTTGTTTAAAAATGCAAAAGATTCCCTTATCAACTCTTTACAGTATGATAAATCGTCGCCCTTAATAAAATTAAATTATCTTTTCAAGGTTATTCTTAGGTTTACTTTTTTGGTGTCTTTCTCTTTCTTAGCTATCATAGTGTCAACATTATATGTGGAAAACAATATAATAAATAAAAGTAATGAGGATGATTTTTAATAGTATATATATAAATGGATGTGTGTTTATGTTTCATAGGAATGCATACACATATATATATATATATTAATATATTTTTATATTTTTGTTATAATTTTATCATTATATTAGAGTTATTGCAATCATTTGAAATAACATCACTCATACTATCCCTACTATCCTTTATCATATTGATAAGACAAAACGGAACATATATACTATCTAAAATTAAAATGTATCCTTTCTCGTTTAAGGATTTAATCGATGTGTCCTTATCCACAGGAGTAGTGACCATATCAGTCCTTGATATTTTTCTTGTATGTTATGAAATATTTATAAAAATGAGGACCAACTCTTTTAATTTTTATAAAAAAAAAAAAAAAAATATATATTTATTTTTACCTTCATTTATCTTTTTAACTAGTGTTATCTTTTCCTTATAGTTGAACTTTTAGTCTTTTTAATAGGTACAAGGAGTTTTTCATTTCTTTCATATACATTAAAATGTGTTTGAAAATTTTACATATGTATATTATATGTATATGTATTTTTTTTTTTTTTTTTTTTTTTTTTTTTTTTTTTTTATTTTGGCTAGCTCTATTTTCGCTGTATGAGTGTTTAGATAACCCTTATATGAAGGACAATGAAAATATGAACTCATTCAGTAAGGGGACAATAAAAAAATATAAAAATATATATATATATATATATGTATATATATATATTTACATATATATTTTAATCATGTGAGAACTTGTTCTTCTATTTTTATTTTTTATTTTTTATTTATTTTATTTTTTTATTTATTTTTTTTGAATATAATTATCAGGTTTACAATTCACTTCAGTGTCTTATATAGGCCTTTATATAATTTCTCAAATGATCGTGTTTAGATCTATGCCTTATCACCCTACGGAATATTTGTAATAGAAAACAAAAAAAAAAAAACTGAACATTGTGTAGACATATACATAAATAAATATATATATATATGATTAACCCTTTAACCATTATGTGTAAACGATATAATTTTTTTTAATCAACTCAGGGGATATATATTTAAGAACATATTTGAAGACATTTTCTGTGTCATGAAAAAGATATGGAATTTTTTATTTTAACTAGGAAAAGACATATATATAAATATATATGTATATAAATAAATATATATATATATATATATATATATATATATATATTATAAGAAGAAAAAAAAAAAAAATAATTATAAATAAATAATAAAATGACTATTTGTATTCTATTATAAGGATAGTAGAATGTCAGGATACGGAATAATATTTAACAATGAGAAAAATTATTTTAAAAAGAACCTCGAAAATATATTAATTATTGAATTAATAATACATATATATATAGATAGATAGATTTTATATATAAAATATTTATTTAATATATAACAACGGTCATACATACATAACATACATACATATATATGATATGTATAATATATATCTATATATTTATTTATATTTATTTATTTTACTTATAATTCATAGGTTTATCATATTATATATAAAATATTATATATTTTTTTTTTTTTTTTTTGTACTTTTTTAAAAGACCAAAATTATGTACATATTTCCACTATTAAATGAAAAGATCGCTTTTTATTTGTTATAAATAAAAAAAAGAATTAAAAATGAAAAATTAAAAATTAAAAATTAAAAACTAAAAACCACTTTTATATTTTTATCCATCAATCATTCATGAAATGTTTACTCTTTTGTAGAACATATAAATATATTAAGCTCATTCAATTGAAAAATGTACAAAAATAAACATATGCTCATATATATATATATATTAATATTTGTTATTCTTTTAAATTTCCTTATTTTTCCTTTTAAGAATGTAATAATAAATAATTATTCCATTTTATTTTATTTTATTTTTTTCATAAAATTGATAATAATATTAAAAAATGCACCAAGATATTAATTTTTTTTTAAATAAGTAATAAATATTTATATTATATAAATATAATAACACAATTATATAATATATTATTTATATATATATATATATATATATAATATATATGGTGTACATTTTTTAGTGCTATTATTTTTTATTAATAATTAGATTATAAGAAAAAACTACCAAGCCGTGATAGCTCAGTTGGGAGAGCGTCAGACTGAAGATCTGAAGGTCCCTGGTTCGATCCCTGGTCACGGCAAGATTATTAAAAATTATAAGAAAAATTTTAAATATATATATATAAAAAAATATGTATATATATATATATATGGTAATAAATAATTTATTTATAAATAATATATATATTTTATTAAATTTTTTTAATTTAAATATTACATGAAAAATTTAGATATATATAATAATAAGAAAATTGCATATTTAAAACATCATCTATTATAATATATATAAATATATATATATATATATTTTTTTTTATATAGCAAAAAAAATTTTGTTCTAATTAAATTATTTTTTCTTCATAATATAATATATTATATATATATATATATATATATATATATATATATATATATATATATATATGTATGAATATGAGTTGAGATCATAAAAAAAGAAAAAAAAAACATACATATATATATATATATATAGTGGTCACAAAAAAATAATAAGCGTGAAATAATAAAATAATAAAACATATTATTTATATATATGTACAACATTTTATATATATTGATTAATTTAAAATTAATATTTTATTATTCCGAAAAAGTAACATTTTTTACATTGTTAAGATTTAAGAGAGTGATAAGATATCTTTCCATCCCTAAAGCTAATCCTCCATGTGGTTTTGAAGCATATTGAAAAGAATTAAAATATTTATAAATTGTTGATTTTTTATTTATTAATTTTTGGAAATTATCAAGATAATTTAATATGGTGAAATTATCCTTTTTATGAAGATATGTTGATAAGGATATTTGTTTATTTTCTTTTAATGTTTTAAAAAGTAAAATTGGTAGGTTATGAATTCTTTGACTTCCAGAAATTATTTCCATACCTTTATATATAAAATCATAACTATTAGAAAATCGTAGATCATACATATTGCTACCTGTATAATAAGGTCTTAAAAAAATTGGATATTGGTCTATAATAAATATATCACTCTGAAAATTGTTTTTTATAAATAAATATAGATAATTTAATTCATCGTTTGTGAAATCATCATATAAAATATATTTATTTTTTAAATTGTTATATGATAAAGGTTCTGTAATGAACACATTACCATCATCATCATTATTATTATTATTACCATCATCGTTATTATTAATATTATCATTATTTGTTTCTTTTTTATTTATAATATTTATTAAATCGTACAACGTTTTAATATGCTCATCGTGATTATTATTATCATCATCATCATTTCCATCATAAGTAACCTTTCGATATATATTCGATCCATCTATTATCTGAGTTTGTGTTTTTAAGACATTCGTATTATTTTCTTGTAATTTCTTTTTCTCCATATCATACTTATCATACATGTTATTAAAAAATAATAATATCTTTCTATAAAATTCATCTTTATTAAAAGTATTTAAAAAGTGGTAATATGCATCATTATATATGTTCGCTTCATTATATTGCTTGTCCATATCATGAGGTGAGCATATAAATAGATT
>NC_004326.2:582500-597500 GCF_000002765.6 Plasmodium falciparum 3D7 | reverse complement strand
TAATTATTTTTTTGCACATTCATTCTTATTATATTCTTATTACAATTCCTATCCTCATAAATAAATTTTTTGATGTTTTTCATAAATGGATAGTAGTAATACCCTTTTATCTTTTGAAAAATGTAAGCATGAATATATTGAAAAGATATGTTCTTTATAGGATGCCCTCCTATGTTGTATAGCCCCCTGGAATGTGGTAATATAAAATTATAATACACCAATTTGTTGTGCTTATAACTATTATTATTATTATTATTATTATTTTGTAATGTATATAATATTATATTCTGTTGTAATATATTCAATTTTTTTGTATTTATAAATATATTTTTCTTCTGATTTTTATGTATATATAAATATATATATTTATTGTTTACTTTATTTATTTTGTATGAATTTATATCATCCCATTTACTATTCTTCAAAGACAAATTATTAACTATCTTATATACAGATTCTCTTTTTTTATGTTCAACATTAACCTCACTTATCTTGTTCGATTTGTAATCAGCTCTATAATACATGTATGTATTCTTTTTGTAATTAGAAGAACAGATCCTTGCGATACTAACATTATTAATATAAATAAAGAAAAAACTGAAAAAAAAAAAAAAAAAATTCGACTCCAAGGGTATCAAAACGAAATAGAGCAATAAAATTAAAACACAAACATATAAAAACATATATATATAAAAAAAAATATATACATATATATATATATATATATATATATATTTTATTTTTTTTTTTATTTTTTTTTTCAATATGATATTTCTGCTTCTTTATAAAAATTGTAAATAAATAAATATAAATATAAATATAATATATGTATAATATATGTTAATAAATTCTAAGGGAAAAATTTTTTTTTAAATAAAATTAAGAATATTTTTAACATATATTAATTATGCATATATTATATATTATATATATATATATATAATATATGTATTTATATAATATATGTATTTATATAATATATGTATTATTTATATATTTCATAAAATATTATATATATATATATATATATATATACATATATATTATATATATATATATATATATATATATATATATAAATATACCTTACTTAATATATGTCACATATATGTGTATTCTGAATTAAAATTTACAACATATAAATATATTAAAATTGAGCGATATAAATAAATATATATATAATATATTATATATATATATAATATATTATTTATATGTATAATAATATGTATACATAATTACGCATATATTTTTGTTTGATTAAATTTTCTTTTTATTTGAAAAAAAAAAAAAATGAAAAGGCATTTTATACAAAAGTATGTATACAATATTAAAGAATTACAATTTTTATTTTTATTTTTATTTTTATGATTTCATATAATTAAAATAATGTTTTGTTTTATGTATTATGTCTATGGTTAAATATATGAAATGAAAGTTACATAACAAAAAATAAAGGCATATATTATATATATATATAAGTACATATCAAATAACCCTTTTTGTGTATTTATTTTTTTAAATTCACATGTATATATATATATATCTTTCTTTTAATATGTGTTTATATAATTTATTATATATATATTTTTTTAAAATATAACACGTATAATAAAATATATATCGATTGTTCATATTTACTTATATCCATAGTTATATACACATTTTATATTCATAAAAAGAAAAAATAAAAAATAAAAAATAAAAAAATAATATACTTATCTATAAATAAAAATATATATATATGTATATATATATGTATATATATATATATATAATATATTTATATTTATATTTTTTTTTTTTTTTTTTTTATTTTTTTTTTTTTTGATTGATAATGAATGAAGATGAGGTGGGCAAAAACATTTGCTCAGCATCTGTAGAGATGAAAAAAAAGAAAAGTAAGAGCACGTATATCTTAAAAAATATTTTATTTAATAACTTTTCTGAGGAACAACAAAGAATAATTGAAATTCCTATGAATGTAAATTTATGTATTATAGCATGTCCAGGATCTGGGAAAACATCTACATTAACAGCCAGAATTATAAAAAGTATTATCGAAGAAAAACAGTCTATCGTTTGTATTACATTTACTAATTATGCAGCTAGCGATTTAAAAGATAAAATTATGAAGAAGATAAATTGTTTAATAGATATATGTGTAGATAATAAAATAAATCAGAAATTATTTAATAATAAAAATAATAAAATTAATTTTAGTTTAAAAAATAAATGTACCTTAAATAATAAAATGAATAAAAGTATATTTAAAGTACTTAATACTGTGATGTTTATAGGAACTATACATTCTTTTTGTAGATATATCCTTTATAAGTATAAAGGAACTTTTAAAATATTAACAGATTTTATTAACACCAATATTATTAAATTAGCTTTTAATAACTTTTACTCTTCTATGATGAGCAAGACTAAAGGTACTCAGCCTGGATTTAGTACTATCCTTGAAAGGAAGAGTAACAAGGCTAGTACGCAAAATTGTGACCCTGATAAAATTAACACGCATAATAATGATGATAATATTAATAATAAAAATGATTATATTAATAATAAAAATAAAAATGATTATAATAATATTAATAATTATGATAATATTAATAATTATGATAATATTAATAATGATGATAATATTAATAATGATGATAATATTAATAATGATGATAATATTAATAATGATGATAATATTAATAATGATGATGATATTAATAATTGTGGGAATTGTAACCAACCTAAAGGTATACCATCCCAATTAGCTTATTTTATTAATTGCATGAAGAACGCAGAAATAAAAGAAGACGAAGAAAAAGAATTCTATGAAGAAGAGCATGATATACAAAATGATATTTTAAACAATGATGATAATAATAATGATGAGGATGATGATGATGATGATGAGTTTTATAATTATTTATACAATTTTAAACATTCTTATGAACAAACAAATGATTACTTTGCAAATGAACAAGTACAAAGTGTGTTGAAAAAAAAAAATATTATATTCTTAAAAAAAAAAATAAAACTAATGAAATATATAGAATTATATAATATAAAAATAGAAATTAATGATGTAGAAAAAATGTTTTATGAAGAATATAAAAAAATATTTAAGAAAGCTAAAAATATATATTATGATTTTGATGATTTATTAATTGAAACTTATCGTCTTATGAAAGATAATGCAGATATAAGAAATAAAATCCTAGAAGAATGGAATTATGTATTTTGTGATGAATTTCAAGATACAAACACAACACAATTTAATATTTTACAATTTTTTGTTAATCATAATGTTCCTTCTACATTAGATCAATCAATATATACATCAGGAAATTTGGAAAATAAAGATATTAAAGATAATCATAATATTTCCATGTCCACATATAAATCTAAACAATACAGTCACTCTGTTCAAAACTTTTTTAATGAACATAAAGTTGATCAACAACTTTGTGATCAAATATATTTTGACAAACATTGTAATAACATACTTATGCAAAATAAAAACCAACAAGCAACACATAAACACTCTGAAGAAGAAGAAGAACAAGAAGAAGAAAAAAAAAAAAACAAAAAAACAAAAAAAACAAATACTTTTATAAATCAACAAAAAATAAAAACACAAACCGTATTATCATATAAACAAGACGAGATGAGCTCATCTGCATCGTCCACATATTCATATGTAAAAATAGAAAAAGAGAAAAAAAAATACGCTCTTAACAAAATTGACGATACTTATTATAATAAAAAAAATATATATAGTAACAATGATGAAATATTAGATATAGAAAATGAACAAACCTTTTTTAACAATAATTGTAATGAAAAAAACAAAACAAAAAAAAAATGTAATTTAAAAGACCGAAGTCTTACGGTCATAGGTGATGATGATCAATCCATATATTCTTTTCGTGGTGCTCATATTAATGTATTTTATAAATTTTTAAAAGATTGTAATTGTTTATTATTTAAATTAAATAATAATTTTCGAAGTACAAGAGAAATTGTTAGAGTTTCTCAAAATCTTATTATTAATAATAGAACATGTAGAATACAAAAACAACTTTATACGAATAATGTTCAAGGAAATAAAATTCAATTCCATGCATTCAAGACACCATCTGATGAAATTTCTTATATATTGTCAGAAATTATTTATTTAAAAAAAAATTATAATTATAAATATGGAGACTTTGTCATTTTATGTAGAACTAACAAAACATTAAAAGAAACATTAAAGAGTATACATAATGTGGATATTAAGAAGAAAGCATATAAATATTTAATCAACAAATTTTTAAATGATAAACAAAATCATCTCATAAAACAAAAGGAATACAATACAAAAATTATACAAAATAATAACACAAATCATGTATATAAAAATTCACCTATTGGAAACGATGAAATAAATATATATGAAAATAATCAAAAATATGAAGAATATATGAAAGAGTTTCATAATATATTCGATATCGATACTTTTAAAATACCTATAAAAGAATTAAACAAAAAAAAAGCTTTTTTCGGATCTAAAGAAATTATTGAATTAATTACATTTCTTAGGTTTTTATTAAATGTAGATGATAATATCATATTTAAAAAAGCTTTTAAAATAATAAAAAATATGAAAAATACAAAACAAATAATAGATAAATTAACAAGCTGTCAAACAAATCAACATTTATCCAATATTCTAATGGAGTATTCTCATGATATTGTACACATCAAAACACAACAAAATAAAATTCATAAACACGAACGAATAAATAATGACAAGTTATCTCTTTTTTCATGTGTTCAAAGTATTACGCACTTATTTATTTTAAAAAAGAGACAAACAATAAATAAAGAATCATCATTACGTGTATTAAATATATTTACAGAAAAGGAATTAAAGAGCATTGTAGATTTTTTCTTTTGTATTAATTATTTCTTAAAGTTTGCTGCACATATTAATTCTGTCTATTATTTAGTAATAGAAGTTTTAAAAAAAACAAATTTTCTAAAAAGGTTACAAGCCAAAATACAGAAGAAAACGGACGAAGAAAAGAAGGAAAACAATATTATGAATGAAACCATATCTCACCAAAGGAATGATACCATGGAATTACATGCACCTCAAAATAAATGTAGCGAGCAAATGGAAGGAAACAATTATATCAGCCGTAATGCACAAGACGAACTGAAATTAATAAATAAAAAGAAAACGGATGAGCACGAGAAATTGTGTTCTCAGGAGGTGATAGAAAAAAGGGTCAAACGGGATAATCAAAATAAAGAAAATATATATGGTCATAATAAAAATGAGGACAATATATATGGTCATAATAAAAATGAGGACAATATATATGGTCATAATAAAAATGAGGACAATATATATGGTGATATTAAAAATAAAGAAAATATATATGGTGATAAAAAAAATAAGGACAATATATATGATGAGGTATCATATACTAATAATTTATCTACAACTGACAAAAGTTATTCAACAAATATTGAAGACAAAAAAGGAAATATGAAAAAACGTACCTTTGGAGAATTTATAGAAAAGGGTAAGGACACAAAAAAATATATATCTAGTGATAATAATAATAATAATAATAATAATAATAGTAATGATAGTAATAATAATAATAGTAATAATAGTAGTAACAATAGTGACATGCTGGATGTAAATATTGTGAATGAAATAAGAATAAAAAAAGATCTAGAATTATTATTTAATATAGGAGATAAAGATTTAAAATATAATGAAATACAAAATATTTTTATATTCTTAGAAATGACAACTGATTATAAACCAAATTTATTACAACAGTCATGTTTAGATTGTTTATTTTGTTTTCTTAATGATTTTAAAAATAATGTACATGAAAAGATGCTAGTAGAAAAAGTGACCTTAACAACTATACATAAAGCAAAAGGATTAGAATGGAAAGTTGTTTTTATTATAAATGTAACAGAAGGAGAAATTCCACAAGCTGTTGATAGTAAACAAGATATTATTGAAGAAAGGAAAATTTTTTATGTGGGAATTACTAGAGCCAAATTTTTACTATATTTATTATGTTCCATTCAAAATAATAATTCTGAAAAAAATACTGTTTCGAGGTTTATTAATGAAATGAATATATAAAAAAAAAAAAAAATATATAAAAAAAAAAATATATAAAAAAAAATATATAAAAAAAAATATATTCAAAAAAGAAAAATTTTTAATTTTTTGAATGTCTTTTTTTTTTTTTTTTTTTTTTATATTCTCTATAAATATTTGCGCTCACAAAAATATAATTATAATATATAAATATATATATATATATATATGTATATATTTTTATATAATGTGTACTTATACCTTATTTTTTGTTATTTTTACGTTCATGTAGAAAAAAAAAAAAAATATATATATATATATATATATAACAATTTCATGTGTAAATATTTTCATTTATCATAAACATAATTATTTTATATATATATATTTTTTTTTTATTATAATTGTATATTAATTAATTTATTAAATGTGACATTTAAATTTTTTTTTTTTTTTTTTTTTTTTTTTTTTTTTTCGTACATTTTATTTTAAGAATGAATTGATATTCATTAAATGTTAATTTTTTGTGTATTCATTTTTTTTTTTTTTTTTTTTTCCTATTATTATTTGTTGTGTCATAACTTTAAACTTAAATACATGATAAGAAAGCATGTCTATATATTTTAGAGAGTTGTTTCCTTCAAACAAGTATTTTTTGTTTTGTTCCATAATAAAAATATAGTTATAAAATATTTACCATGTGTATATTTCATATACTTCTATGTTAAATATATTATATGTTATTACATTATAACTTGAAATTTTTTTTTTTTTTTTTTTTTTTTTTTCAATAGGGTTGTAAAATTTAGAACTGATTTTCGTAATACAATTTTTGACTTATTTTTGCATAGAAAATGGGAGTTGACAAATCAGTAAAAAAAAAAAAATATATATATATATATATATATGTATATTTAAAATATATATTTAAATATATATAATATATATATATATATATATACATATTTGAAGTGAAACGGACTGGAATTTATGTTGGTCTGAAAAGGATTGGATAAATGAAGTTTATGATACTATATGTTTTAAAAGTGATCAATATGTTAATCACTATAGAAATTATTACGAAGTAAGATATATATATATATATATATATATATATATATATTTTTATTTATGTATATATTTCCTTTTTAATAAAATTACTATACAATTATATAAATAACAATATATACATATTGTAGACATTTACATATGTGCACACAATGTTTTAGTTAACTCGTAAAGACCTACTGGCCAAGAATATAAAGAGATTGAAAAAACAATATGAAAAGACAAAAAACGAAGATGATATAAGAAATTTAGATATTACTCCTATGACATTTGTTTTACCCTTAGAATATAAAATATTTTCAGAAGAATATAAAAAAAAAAGTAATCGCATATGGATAATGAAACCTATTGGAAAGTCTCAAGGGAAAGGAATATTTTTATTTGATAAAATTTCCCAAATAAAAGACTGGAATAGTTATCAGAATAAAAATAAAATTAATGATGATAAAGATAAAGAAAAGGAAAAACCTGAACAATATATAGTTCAAGAATATATATCCAACCCTTTATTAATAGGTGGGAAGAAATTCGATATAAGATTATACGTCTTAATATTATCTTATTACCCTTTAACTATATATATATATAGAAGTGGCTTTGCCAGATTTTCTCATACATATTTTAAAAATGAAAAAACTAATATGAATGATGTTACTATGCATTTAACCAATGTATCCATACAAAAAAATGCAGAAGGTTATGATGATACAGTAGGAGGGAAATGGTTTGTTCGAGAATTGTTTTTATATATGATTAGTCGTTATGGATATGAAAATATTACCATATTAATTAAAAATATAGAAGAATGTATTATTCAATCTTTTCTAGCTGTTCATAAAATTATAATTAATGATAAACATTGTTTCGAATTATATGGATTTGATATCCTTATTGATAATAATTTAAAACCATGGTTAATTGAAGTCAATTCATCTCCTTCCTTTTCTTCAAATACGAAAGACGATTATACTCTGAAGTTTAATTTGTTGGATGAATTGATGACTCTCATAAATATTGAAAAGTACGACATCCCACAAATTGATAGAATTGGAGATTTTGATTGTATATATAGAAATGGGGAAAAAATACGTAATCTGGATCCCTACAATTTTCATTCACACTTAGGTAGAGCACATCATAAAAAAGAAAAAGAAAAAAAAAAAAAAATTAAATATTTATAAAAATAACCTGAACAAATCAGAAAAACTAGCTATAACAAAAAAAAAAAAAAAAAAAAAAAAAAAAAAAAAAAAAAAATACATACATATATATATATATATATATATATATATATATATATTTTATTTTTTCCTTTCATAGGAGCCTATTTGTCTGGAACAGAACATTTAAAAAAAATGGCAAAACATATTAAGACGAAATCAAATGTTTAATTTAATATTTAAAAGCAAACTATAGAAATATTAATTTGTATAATAAAAGATATCACATAAAAAAAAAAAATATATATATATATATATATAAATGTAATATATATATATATATATATATATGTATATATTTCGAATTAATTAAAAAATTTTACAAAAAAAAAAAAAAAATATAAATATAAATGTAATATATATATATATATATATATATATGTATATGTGTGTACATATAATGTAGCATATTTTTTAATTAATATCTCCCTTTTTAATATAATGTTTATATAATCGTTTATTCATATTTTTACGGTATTCCCTCGATAACGTTTTAAAATTATTATTTTCAGCTAAATCTTTTGCAAAAAAGAGAATTTTTTCCTTTAATAGTAATATCTGAAATAGGGTGGAGTTTGGGAAAAAAAAAAAAAAATAATATAATATAATATAATAAAAATACATACATACATACATACATACATACATACATACATACATATGTATATGTATATATATATATATATTTTTTCATAAGGAACTATTTTTATTGTCTCAATATATTGTATGATTCTTACCTTATGAGATATATTTCTCTTTAATGTATAAGGAATTATATGATTAGTACGATTCTCGGATGGAATGTCTGACCTATTCACTAATATATAATTTGGTTGTTCTTTCTTCATATCGTAAATAAAAAGAGCAATAAAGAAGCATGGGATTATTGAACCACCAAGTGCTAACATTCTGAATGCCTTTCGTCGACCATTTAAAGAATCTGGTCTTGTAATTTGATAATGTATATCATTATATTTATGAATTAACAATTTATTTATACATTTGATATTTTTATATGCCCATAAAGTTGTTAGAAATATGGACAGGTGATATAATTTCGGTTCATACATTAATGTTAATGATGAATAAAAGCGCTTTCCTAAATCCATAAATGGAGATATATATTTATATAAAAATAACTTTTCTTTTCTTTTTTTATAACTTAATGTACTAGAAGATGAAGATACAGAAGAATTACCACTACTATTATTATTATCATCAAAATATTCATCTATTTTGTTTTCTATATTATATTTTCTTTTATATTCTTCTTCAACATTTTCATTATATTTATCAAATCGAATTTTTTCATTCAAAAGCAAACTATTCTTATCTACCATCTTAAATACAAATATAAATATATGATATATGTTTATGTATTTTTTTTTTTTTTTTTTTTTATCTTAAAGTTTACGTATACATTTGTAACATAAATGTATATATATGTAACTTATATTTGGATCTCAAAAATAGAAAATAATTTATAATATATAATAAAATAAATGTTTTAATTGTTATATATATATATATATATATATATATATATATATATATATATATATATATATATATATAAAATAAAAAAAAAATTAATCAATTAATATTATATTTTTATTAGGCAAAATAAAAAAAAATAAAAGAAATTGTATATAATATTATATATGTATATATTACCTTATCATACCTTTTAATGTACACACATTTCTTTTTTGTTAAGGTTCTTACATAGGTATATATTATATGTAGTCCTATTTATATATCTACTTATTTGTTTTAAGAGATAATGAATAAAAAAAAAAAAAAAAAAAAAAAAAATATATATATATATATATATATATATATATAAGTAATCAATTTTTTACTATTTTTAAAATAATATATATATGTGTATTATAATTATGCATAAGCATATATTTTATAAAAAAAAAAATAGTATTTGTATGTATATATTTGCTTATTTTTATTTATTATCATTATTATATATATATATATATATATATATTTTTTTTTTTAAGCATATTTTTATTTACAAACTTAATAAATGATGGTAAATCTTTTTGAAAGGTTTATAAAACGATTTAATATATAAATGAGGCTTATATATGAATAATATAATATCACAATTTGTTATGATAAATTTTACAAAACTAAAAAAGAAAGAAAACAAAAAAAAAAAAAAAAAAAAAAAAAAGAACAATAGGAAAGATATAAATGTAAATATATATATATATATATATATATATATATATATATTTATTTATTTATTTATTTGTGTATATTAGAGTACATAAAATTAGAGGAACCAATATTTTATGATAACCATAATTGTACAGAATGAAACGTAAATAAAGATAATATATGATAAATATTAATATAAAGGAATTATATATAGTATAAAAAAATTGAAACGTTTTATTGTGGAGAATTATAAAATGTATAATTTTAATTTTTTACAAATTTAAAATATTTATGAAACGGTCTATTATAATGTTTTGTTTATAACTTTTAAAAAATATTTATTTTTTTTTCAATAGAAACATTCTTGAATATATGTAAGGATGAAGTGGCATATATTTTATATGACATTTCCCTTTGATTATATGTAAATAAATAAATAAATAAATAAATAAATAAATAAATAAATAAATAAATATATATATATATATATATATATATATATATATATATATATATATATATATATATCTATTTGTATGTATGTATATTTAATTTATTTTTTTTTTTTTTTTTTTTTATTGTACCCCCTTTTTGTGTTATTCTTTTTAATTTTTAATGTATAAATACAACCATAATAGGGATATGCATAAATAAAAAAAAAAATATATTATATATATATATATATATATATAGATAGATAGATATTTTTTTTTTTTTTTTTTTTTTTTTCGCGTAATATTTTTATTAGACATTGTATATATTATAAGTAATAATTAATTATAAATATATACATTATATACATATTATATATTTGTTTGTTTCTTCTTTTTTTTTTTCTTTTTTTTTTTTTTTTTTTTTTTTTTCTTTTTCTTTTTTTTTTTTTTTTTTTTGTAAGTATATAACTTATTCTCCTTGTATTTAAAGAAAGAAAAAATGACTGAGAATAGATCAAGAGATTATGATTATTTATATAAAATAATATTGATAGGTGACAGTGGTGTTGGTAAATCGTGTATTTTATTACGTTTTTCAGATGACCATTTTACAGAGAGTTATATAACAACAATCGGTGTTGATTTTAGATTTAGAACAATAAAGGTTGATGATAAAATTGTGAAATTACAAATATGGGATACTGCTGGACAAGAACGATTTCGAACAATAACATCAGCATATTACAGAGGAGCTGATGGAATAATAATAATTTATGATACGACAGACAGAAATTCATTTTTACATATTAATGACTGGATGAATGAAATAAATAAATATACGAATGAAGATACTTGTAAATTACTTGTAGGAAATAAAGCAGATTGTAAAGATGATATAGAAATTACGACAATGGAAGGTCAGAATAAAGCAAAGGAATTAAATATATCGTTTATTGAAACATCAGCAAAAGATGCTACCAATGTTGAACTAGCTTTTACTATGATAACACAAGAATTAATTAAAAAAAAAAAAAAAAAAAATTTTACTTCATTAAAAAATAATCACGCAAAACTTAAATTATCAACACATGATAATTCTCCTCAATCCTTTTGTTCCTGTTAAATGGATCTACATAAAAATATATATACATATATATAAAAATATATACATATATATATATATATATATATATATATATATATGAATATATGACAACGACCAGCAAAAAGCAATAATACATATATGTAATATATATGTATATATGATAGTTACATTTTTATCATTTTAACTTATACAAATAAAATTATATACATCTCATTAAATTTTAACACCTTATGTTATTTTATTTATTATATATATATATATATATAGTTATATATGTATGTATTATAAATGTTTCTTTTTAATTCCTTCATCTTATTTATTATTTTTATTTTTTTAATATATTCTATGTCCTATTCTTATATATCATTACAATTATCCATTTTATGCACAGTGTTAATGTGATTACAACTATTCTTGACTCTCCAAGAAAAAAAAAAAAAAAATATAATAATAAAAAATATAATATAATATATTATAATAATTTTTTTTTTTAATTATTTAATCATTCTTGACATATAATCATGTGACGAAAGTAAATTTTTCATTCTTTTTGATAAGTTAACATATTCAAAATGTCACATCTTTTTAATATGATTCTTTTTCATTTTCTTATATAAAAGAATTGTATAAAAATTTTATTCTTAATATTGTACAGTTCGTAAGGATATGTACTTGTATATTCATCGAATAAATATAATATGAACATATATACATATATACATATATTCACATATACATATATATATTTTGGATGTAAAAAAATATGAATTGATATACATAACATATGATATCATACCATGTATGTTATATTTATATATAATAAATTATTTCTTTGTGAAAAAATTCAATTTATGAAAAAAAAAAAAAAAAAAAAAAAAAAAACTATAACGTTCACATATATATATATATATATATTATATATTTGTTTAATTATGTATTATTAATTTTTTTTTTTTTTAAATATAGACAATTGAGAGAAAAAAATGTACTTGATCAAAATGGATAGATATAAAAATTTAATTATGAATATATATTAAATATATTGTATAAATATTGAAATAGACACTAATCATACATAAAAAAAAAAAAAAATATATATGTATATGTAAATATTTTTATATGCGTGTCTACATATATATATATATATATATATATATTTATTTATTTATTTACATTCTAGTGTGTTATATTTGATGCCTATCTAATGTTACCTGTAGTGAGAAAGAAAAAGAGGAACAGCTTACTTGACCCTATATTAAATTAAATGTAATATCATAGTACTTATTATTTGCGTAACATTTACATAAGATAACATTTTTATAGTTACATTTATTATTTTTAAAGATTTCAATAAATTCTTTTCTTATAACTAGTTTTGATTCTTCATATATTTGATTTAATTTTGGTGTATAAATATATATTTTAGGATATACATTTAAATATCCGTTTCTATCATATAGATGATCTCTGATTAATACTTTTTTTCCGTTATCATATGTATGATGAAAGCATACGTTTTGATTTTTTTTACTTACGGGACATATGATTGCTAATGTTATGTCAGATGTAATTTCGTCATTCATAGGAACTTTAATATTAATTTTATTAATATCTATATGCGTGTATTCACATGATGTTTTTGAATATCCATAGGAACAGATATTAGTTTTTTTTGAAAAGTCGATACCTAAAACGAGATCGTTGTTATGGCCACCTTTATGAAAAATTGTTTTTTTTTTATAAAACTTATTAACTTTCTGAAGAAAATGTAATTCTGTATGTATATCTTCTTCAATATAGGAAGGTAATTTAAAAATATATTCTTTGTCATTGAGTTGCACATATTTTGTATATGGTGGGAAATGAACGTTTGATAGAAATGTATTTTTATAATTAATGTTTGGTAATTTATAATAAATAAGATTATTTGGATATAAATTAACTACTTTTTCATTATTATTATCAAATGAATTATCTAATTTATATGTATTTATAAAATTAATATTTAGATATATATAAAAATTATCTCCTAGAAAGCATTCCATTTTTTTATTAAAAAGAAAATAGGATTCTAAATCTTTATTAATATGAAATGCATATATAGAATAGTTACTATATTCATATACTTTAACAATTTTATTAATTATATTAACAGGTTCTAAAATATTATCATAACTAAAATAGAAACAACTTCTAATATCTGTTTTTACACCATTATATACACTTACTATAAAATATCGATCGTTTAAATTAATTGATAAATCATCATAATTAATATTACATACATATCTATAATTATTAGAATTATCTTTAGTTAATGTTGTTGTATGGTTTCTTTTAATTTCTTTTACAAAACCTGGATTTGCATATTCTTTTTTTAAATATAATAAGGTACAATGTTTTACAGATCCTTTATGTTTTATTAAATAAAGATAACTATCTTTTTCATTTAAGTAATTATATAATACTGTAGAATCGTTTAATAAAAATAAATTACCTTCTCTATATTCATTACCTGAACTTATAGCATTATTACGCATGCTTTCGGAAATTACAGAATTATAAATATACCACAATTTTACTTTCTCTTTTTTATCCTTTTTGTTGGACAAAATGGTTAAATAATATCCTCTTACTTTTGTAATATCCAATAAATATTTATCATCTATAAAGTGAATGTCATCACAATCGAAATGATTCCCTTCTCGGTAAGTGCACTTAATATATTTGTTTATAGAAACGTCTGGAGAAAAAAACAGGAATCCGATTTCGTTATAACTAATTTTGGGAACCACCTTAGAGTACAGTACGGAGCTTTTGGCGTGTGGGTAATAAAAGGAGAACGTCAATCTAGTAGAAGAAATATAAAATGAT
>NC_004326.2:575000-577500 GCF_000002765.6 Plasmodium falciparum 3D7 | reverse complement strand
TATCTACCTTCACAAAATAATGTATGTCCACCTTTACAAAATAATGTATATCTACCTTCACAAAATAATGTATGTCCACCTTTACAAAATAATGTATGTCCACCTTCACAAAATAAAGCATGTCCATCATCACAAAATAATGTATGTCCATCATCACAAAATAATGTATGTCCATCATCACAAAATAATGTATGTCCATCATCACAAAATAATGTATGTCCATCATCACAAAATAATGTATGTCCATCATCACAAAATAATGTATGTCCACCTTCACAAAATAATGTACCTCCAAAGACACACGTCCCAAGCGAAAATAACAAAGTGACAAAAATTGTTAAATTAATTAATGAAAAACAACAGAATAAAGGAAATTATAGAAATACAAAATGGAACAATACTATTAATGGGAAAAAAAATGGTACCAAATATATTACTGGTGGTTCAAAAATGTTAACAAAGGATTTGAAAAAAGAAAAAAGTAATACACCGTTATCCAAAAATAAACTACCAGATATAGGTTCGCCGGCTACTAATAATGTTAAAGAAACATCTTTAACTAGTGATAAAAAAAAAAAAAAAAAAAATCCATATGAAACATCCTTGAAAAATAAATTAAACATTTTGAATAAGCGAGTTAGATGTTTGACATCATTCGAAAATATTAAAGATGGTTTAGCAAACGTACGAAATAATCAAACTGGTGGAAATTTTAAGGAGTTGTTATTATCGCATGACATGATTACGAAAAATAATAACATAACAAGTAGTAGTCCTATTATGAATAATAATAATAATATTCAAAATAGTAATATTATGTCATGTGATAATATACATAATAACAATATTTCTCCTGAACATAATTCATGCGTTTATAATAAAAATAACGTTCTCTTATTATTAACCAGAGATTTTAGGATTAACGATAACTGGTCCCTCATATATGCATATGAAAAAGCAAAAAAAAAAAAAGCTCATTTATTTGCATGTACCTATTTAAATAGAAAGGAACCATTTCCTAAAAGACATATAGATATCAAATTAAAGGTTTTAAAAAATTTAGAAGAAAACATGAAAAAAATATTGAATATACCTTTCTATTTATTAACTATTTATATGATAGATGAATTTATGGAATTCCTAAGAATCTATGATATAAAAACCATTATTTGTGATTTTAATCCGTTAAATGAGACTAGAATTTTTATACAAAACTTAGTAGAATTATCAAATATAAAAAAAATTAAAATACTTCAAGTGGACTCACATAATATTGTACCCATATGGATAACATCGAAAATCGAAGAAAGTTGTGCAAGAACTATAAAACCAAAAATACAAACACATATTTCAACTTTTCTTATTGAATATGTACAATTAGAAATGTTTGATCAAATTATTAAATATCCTGAACCATTTTCTATATCTGAAGTTTTTAAAAAACTAACCGTATATATTCCTTGTCCCGTCTTATTGAACTTTGTATGTACTGAGCAAAAGGCTCATGAAATATTACAAAATTTCTGTTCAAAGAAATTGGAAAGGTATAGCTTGAAGAAAAATGATCCCAACAGTGAAATGATTAATCTCTTAACACCTTATATTAACTTTGGAATTATTTCATCACAAAGGTAATAAAACAAAATTCGAAAAAATAAAAAATATGCCATAAAAAAAATTTCTCCCCATGAATATATACAAACATATATATATATATATATATATATATATATTATACCTTTTGTTCCGTATGTTTGTTAACCCTCTTGAACATATATTTATTACATTATGATTTAATTTTTTATTTTTTTATTTTTTTATTTTTTTATTTTTTTATTCTTTTATTCTTTTCAGATGTGTATTGGAAGTCAACAAGTACGCAAACAGCTACCCTTCTATTAACACCATCAGTGGAAAAGAACTATTCAGCGAAGAAATGATAATGAAAAAAGAGCTAGCTGACAATTTCTGTTATTACAATAAAAATTATGACAATTTTAATGGAGGAAAAGACTGGGCAAAAGATTCTTTAAAAAAACACGATTCAGATAAAAGAGAATATTTATATGATTTTGACGACTTCAAAAATGCTAAAACACATGATGATTTATGGAATTGTTGTCAACTGCAATTAATTAATGAAGGTATAATTCATGAATTTTTGAGAATGTATTGGTGCAAAAAAATTCTGAACTGGTCAGGCAATTCGAAAACAGCTTTAAAATGTGCCATGAAATTAAATGATGATTTTTCTATTGATGCAAAAAGTCCACATGGATATGTTTCAATCATGAGCTCAATTATGGGAATACATGATCAAAGTTGGAATGAACGAACTGTGTTTGGAAAAATTAGGTCTATGAATTATAACAGCTGTAAGAGACTTTTTGACATTAACGTGTACATGTCAAAATATCCAAAAGGCAAAGAAAACGCCTTAATTGTTCAGAAAATACCAACCATGACTTTTTCCAGTTATATAAAAAAAAGAAAAAATAGT
>NC_004326.2:550000-570000 GCF_000002765.6 Plasmodium falciparum 3D7 | reverse complement strand
TAAATAAATATATATATATATAATATTTTTTATACATTGTTATTAACTTTTTTCCATAATTATAATTACGAATTATTTAAAATGGATAATCTTTTACGCCATTTAAAAATAAGCAAGGAACAAATAACACCAGTTGTTTTAGTTGTAGGAGATCCAGGAAGAGTCGACAAGATAAAAGTGGTATGTGATTCATATGTTGATTTAGCATACAACAGAGAATACAAAAGTGTAGAATGTCATTATAAGGGTCAGAAATTTTTATGTGTTAGTCACGGTGTAGGTTCAGCAGGATGTGCTGTATGTTTTGAAGAATTATGTCAAAATGGAGCTAAAGTAATTATTCGTGCAGGTTCATGTGGATCTCTTCAACCAGATTTAATAAAAAGAGGTGACATATGTATATGTAATGCAGCTGTTAGGGAAGATAGAGTATCTCATTTATTAATTCATGGAGATTTCCCAGCTGTTGGTGATTTTGATGTTTATGATACTTTAAATAAATGTGCACAAGAATTGAATGTGCCAGTTTTTAATGGTATCAGTGTTTCATCAGATATGTATTATCCCAATAAAATTATTCCTTCAAGATTAGAAGATTATTCTAAAGCTAATGCTGCTGTTGTTGAAATGGAACTAGCCACTCTTATGGTTATTGGAACCTTAAGAAAAGTTAAAACAGGTGGTATTCTTATTGTTGATGGATGTCCATTCAAATGGGACGAAGGGGATTTCGACAACAATTTAGTTCCTCACCAATTAGAAAATATGATTAAAATAGCCTTAGGAGCATGTGCAAAATTAGCAACCAAATATGCCTAAATTTTAATATATATATGTATATATATATATATATATATATTTATTTATTTATTTATATGTATATTTATTTATATACATATTATAAAAACTATCCTTTTATATATATAATTGTGTATTTTCTTATCAAATAAAAAAAAAAAAAAAAAAAAAAAATATTTGCAAGGTGTGTACGTGTACCATCAAACATATTATATATATATATGTATATATATATATATATATATATATAGTAATAATTTAAAATTTTTTTTTTTTTTCTTTTGCTATTTTTCCTCTTAAATGAAGGAACGTTATATATATATATAGATAGATATATGTTTATGCATTCATGAAAAAGAATTCATGCTTTTTATTTAGTACATTTTCCATATGTTCTTAAAGAAAAAAAAAATTGTGTTAATTCTTAACGTAATATATTTTTTAAGGACAGTTTTAATAAATAACATTTATGAACCTAATAAAATATTAAAATATACTTTTAAAGAATTTTAATTTTAAAATTAAAACAATAATATAAATAATCTATAACAAGAAAAAAATAAGTAAACATAAATATGTAAATGAATAAATGAATAAATAAATAAATAAGTAAATATATATATATATATATATATATATATATTTATATATATTATATGTAAAGAGTTAGTTTGTTAATAAGTACTGAATAAAAATTATCAAATTGAACAATCAATAATTTAAAAAAAAAAATAAATATATGAAAAATATTAATTGAAGAATAAAAATCTTGACAACAGTATCAATATTCTAATAATTTTAGACTTATAACAAATGATTTAATTTAGGCTCAATACATAGAGCTCATTTAAAAACTCGCCCTGAAGAAAAAAAAAGAAATAAATATAAATGTATATATATATATATATATATATATATATTATTAAAGATATTGTTTTTATAGCATTACTATGGTTATATGCTGAAGCAAGTTGGACTTCTCATAAAATAACTCGTATAGCACTTCGCTAGAGTAAAACGGAAGTTGTCTGCATAAAAATTAAACAAATGAATAAATAATTATATATATATATATATATATATATATATATATATATGTATACATATATATTTTTTTTTTATTTTTGTTAACTTATATATCAACTAGCTAATTTAATTTTTTTTTTATTTTTTATTATTTTTTTTTTTTTTTTTTTTTTATTTTTTTTTTTTTATTTTTTTTTTTTTTTACCTTAACAAGTCATCAAATAAAATATTTTTCACCAAATAGCTATCCGTTTTTTTGTACAAATTTAAGACAATGGATTGGATGAAAAAGTCTGGTTTTAAATGAGTATGGACATTTACAGCTAAATTTGGAAAGATATATTTCTTTGTGATATTATATATTTCTTTAAAGAAAAGAAAACGTTTATGATTTAATGGATGAAATAAATGTATACTACCATCGTTGGATAAGGACAGAGCAATGTTTGAGTTATCTTGTTTATTTAAAGCGTTAATAAATTTAACAATTCTTCTATTAAAATTAAAATAATTGAATATATAGAGATTATCAATATCTTGATAGTTTTTATATGAGAAAACAATAAAGTTGTTATAAACATCCATAGCAATAATTGATATAAAAGAGTTGAATATAATATAATGACAACATAATATATTTAAATTGTTACTATAAAAATTTTTGGATATGGAAATAATACTTCGACTATCATATTGTTCTTCATAATTATACATATTGATAAAAATTCCTTTAAATAAATCAGCAATAATAATAAAATTTTTCATTATTTTAATATCACTAATATAAAAATTATTATCAAGAAAAGCACCTTTAGTAAAATCGTTATCGTTTACTTCATGTATATAAATCTTGGAATTAATACAATGAAGAATATTACTATAACAGTTATTATTGGAATCTTTCATATCATTCCAATATGTATTATTTTTATCAAGATTATATTTATCTTCATTATTTAAAAAATATTCCTTTCCTTCATTTTTTGTAGGATTTTTAAAATTTCGCCCTGCGTACATAATATTACTATTATAATTATCTGTGTGAACATAAAATGGGAGAATTTGAGATACACAGTTGTTATATGTTTTTTTCATGTAAACCAGTAGTTTTCCTTTCTTTGTGCTTTCGGCTTTATTATTTGAATTATCTGTATTTAATAAATCTTGATTTGGATTAGCATCACTTATATGGTTAATGTCAACGTCAACGTCAACGTCATTATTAAGATGATTGTTATTTGTTTCGTATTTGTTAATTCCTATTTGGTTCATTACATCATCATTTTCGTTATTTTTCTGATGCGCATCAAGCGATTTTCCAAAGTTATCCATATTAGGAGAAGAGTTAAAATATGAGTCTAGATGATTTTTATTAAATTTAAAGAATATATTACTAAAATCAAGTATATATATATTTCCTTGTGTTTCTATTCTTTCATTAATATTGATTCCACTGCTTATATAAATATATTCCTTATTATTAAGGTATCCAAAAGAGACACATTGAATTTCTTCACTGTGTTCAAAAATATAATAACCATATACATGTTTACTATTTTCGTGAAATAATAATAATTTATAATATTTTGTATATGTTTGAACCGATTGAATAAGTTTATTATTTGTTCTTAATATATGATCATCTTTCAAATTGTTTGTTGTAGTATGTTCTGTATGAGCAGGTAAAAATCTTTTTATTTGATGTGTATATTGATTATTAATACAATCATCCAGATATATATTTGGTATACATTGTATTTCTTCATTTTCATATAAGGTATTATTTTTTATTTCATCTTTCTGTAGGTTAATTCTTTTTTTTAATAATTTCTTTAAGCAATAATATTCATCATATTTTATTCTAACAACTACTGCTAGGACCTTTCCAAATGTTACATGATAAGGAAAATTATATGAAGAATTAGAACCATTTTTTTTATTTACATATTCGTCATTATCACAACTATTTTTATAATTCTCATTAATGGCATTCGTTTCAATCACTTCATCCGTTTCATTCATTTTATTCGTTTCAATCACTTCATCCGTTTCATTCATTTTATTCGTTTCAATCACTTCATCCGTTTCATTCATTTTATTCGTTTCAATCACTTCATCCGTTTCATTCATTTTATTCACTTCATTCATTTCAATCACTTCATCCGTTTCATTCATTTCCTTAATACATTTTTTTTTGTTGACGTAACAACCTCTTCCACCTTTGCGTGCCTTCTTCAAAACATAATCATCTTTCGATATGCACATTTTATGAATATAAGGATATGACAGAATTTTTTTTGTCGCGAAAGAATCATTAAAAGAGAGATTTATTAAGTTCGAATTTTTTGAAAAAAATATTATATCATTTTGTATGCTGATATGATTTGGATTACTATAAGAATTAATATGTCCAATGTGTGTATCACCATATGGATTATTCAAATGGATCTTATTACCATAATTATTTTTATTTCCATTATTATTAATATTATTATTATTATTATTATTGTTGTTGTTGTTGTTGTTGTTGTTGTTGCTTTCATTAGATTGTTCATTTATTATAGTGGATGTAAGAAAAAAATCAGATCTTATATTAACTTGTGTGGATTTAGGCATAACAGAATTATATTTATAATCATTTATATTAAATATTTGAAATTTGTTATTTGAGAAGCTTATAAATTCATTCTGATCTATTTTGTGTAAACCTTTTATATGCCCATAAATATCTTTAATATTATATAATATATTATTATGTGCATAATGTATAATGTAATTATTATTGTTTTTATTTGGTTCTTTCTCTTCTTTATTATTATGATAACTTTGTTGTAGTTTTTCTTTATTTAAAGGGTGTATATATAATTTCCCCTTATAATTAGATAAGAACAATATGGGATAATTAATATAATAATTGTTCATTATATCTTTTTCAAATAATTCTTTCGATACATTTTTATCATCACTTATATTTGTTGTAATTTTGTTTATATCTATATAGGGGTACACAACAAGGCAATTATAATAAACATTCTTTTTTTTGTTATTATTATTATTATTATTTTTTTTGTTCATTTTATTTGTAGGCTCTTTAAAATTATGTTCATCCAAAAGTATATATGAACCATTGTAAATATTCTCATCATATATTTTATTATTACTAATAGAGTTTGTATTTCTTGGAAGATACATAATATTACTAATCAAAGGTTGAATAAATTTATGAACAATGATTTTAAATTTGACATTAGCAAATAAATTATTATTATTTTTTTTTTTTATAGAAAAGAACGATTTATATATTAATATTGGTCTCCCTGTTAAAAATATGATTAAAAAATAGTCTTTATTTAATTTAAAAAATAAAATATTAATAATTTTTTCTGCATTCAAATAATTTATAAGTGATTTATCATTATAATTAAATTTTTTGTTATTATTTTCTTTCATATTATTATGATCAACATGATGTTCCTGGTCACCGTCATATTTTATTATTTTACATTTATGTAATTTTTTTGTATTTTTATGTTTATTTTTATTTATTGTATTATATATATATTTTGGAACACCCATGATATAGTTACTTTTAAAAATTATTTTTTTCTTTCTAATATCAAAAATATTAAATGTTTTATTATTTGTGTTCGACAAGAAAGATAAATATATATGTCTTTTTTTATGATAAAATGTTGATAAACAATCAATATTTTTAATATTAGGAATATACATTTCAAATATATGATCTATATTAATGTGTTTACTACTTTTTATAAAATCATATAACATGGATAAATTTTTTATTTGAAATATTTTATATAAATCATAAAAATTATAATATAATTCATCACAATTAGTTTCTTTCAAATTATGTGTTACATTATATGTATTATTAATATTATTATAACATTTGTGTGATGACTTTTTTTTTTTTGTAGATAAAATATTTTTTTCTTTTAAAAATTTGATAAAGCTATATATATTTATTTGTTCTTTTTTATTTTCATATATTAAACAATGTATAGTACATATATTATATAAAAAAATTATTTTATTAATTATATTTATACATTCTTTTATAACATTTTTATTTAATATATATATAGAACAATTATAATTTTCATATAATATAATTAAATAATTTTCTATTAATTCACAACTTTTAACAGGATAATCATCAATATGAATATTTTTTATCAACACATATGTATTCTTATAATATAAAATATTGATTTCATATTTACATACTTGTATTAAGATAATATTTTTATAATTTAAGAAAGCTATTGTTGTGTCTATTATATTTATATTTGTTTTTATATGTTCTTTTTTTCCTTCTATAAAAAAATGTAACACTTTTTTTTGTAAATAATATTGTGTACTTTTCATTTCATCATAAATATATTTATTTTCTTTTCTTATTTTTTTATATGAGAAATAAAAACATAACTTGTTAGCAAAATTTTTATCTTGCTTATAATATTTAGATATATCATTTTTTATTTGTTCATTATAGTTAATACCTTTTTCCATATTTTGTAAATCTATATGTCTTGTTTCCATATTTTTTTTATCCATATAATTATATTTTTCGTTACATATAATACTATTATCATCATGTTCATACATTATATATGGAAAATATATCCTCTTCAAATAAAACATAACATCTTTATTATTAAAATAATTTAGATTGGTTTTTTTAAAAAATAATACATATTTTTCAATAGTCATCAATGTATTTTTTAAATGTATTTCTTCATATATATCGTTAGTTTTAATATTTGTATTTATAAAATTTGAATTATTTCTTATCATGTACATAATTTTGTCTGAACAAAAATAATTATCTCGACTAAAATTATTAAAACGATTTTTATTAAAATCCATAAAATTCATATTATCTCTCCTTTTGGTATCATCAATAACATATTCATCATCATCATCCTTTTCTTTTAACAAACATAAATAATTATTGTAACAATCTTCATCAGGTTGTATACTTTCTTTATCTTCAATGACTTCATCATCTGAATACATCACATCATTTACATTATTTATAAATAAATCAGAATTATTTTGATCCTCCATATGATTATCATCATCATGATTAAGATTCTCCTCCTTATTATTATCATATTTATAAAGCATACTTATCCTTTCCGTAAATTGTCGTAAAAAAAGATTTCTTTTTAATTTATTATTTTCATATAAAACAAAATATTGATTTGCTCTTTTCGTTTTTAAAAACATTATATTATTTATACATAATAAGATATGTCTATTTGGTTCATTATCTTTTAAATAATCATTCTTTTTATTACATATGACTTTGTCCATAGGATAATTTTTTAATTTATTCATTTTTGATATATCATTTATTTCTATATTATTATTACAATCTTTTTGTGTTACATTTAATAGAATATATTGAATACGTGTGTCTTTATATTTACGATTATTTCTTCTGTAATGCTTTATGTATTCCTTGTCACGTATTTTTCGATCTTGTACTTGTGTACAGTGTACATTTTTTATATAACATTGTAAGAATTCTATATCTAATTTAATAACAAGGGGTACTTCAAAAAACACTTTATTAATAGTACTGTTTTTCTTCTTTCCTATATGAGAGATATATATACATTTATATATGGATGAAAAATGATCATATAGTTTATGTATATCTATCAGTATTCCTTTGAATAATATTTTATCGACCTTTGAAAAAAATAACATATTATCATTATTATTATTATTATTATTATTATTATTATTGTTTATTTTATGTTTCGAATTTATTAATTCTATATTCTCATTTTCCTTATTTTTCTCTTGCGTTTCTTGTATTATTATTTCTTGATTCAAAATATTATCTTTAACTTTATTAAAATGATCATTCATTTTGTCATTTTTATCTTGTATTTTATTTTTTATTTTTTTTGTTTTTTTTTTTTTCATAAAAAATAAAGGAGAGGAATATTCTATATTCCCATGAGCATTAATCTTTGAAAAATGATTTTCTAAAATTTTAATTTTTTTTTTATATTTTTGAAATAACAAATCATATTTTTTATTATTCAGTTCCTTTGTATATTCATTGACGTTTATATTTTTATTTAAATAATTTAATAAATCAAAAAGGAAATTATTATTTCTTTTATAATACTTTAACTTGGTACAAATGTTTTCCTTTTTATTATTATTATTTTTTTTTTCCTTTTTATTATTATTTTTTTTTTTTTCCTTTTTATTATTATTTTTTTTTTTTTCCTTTTTATTATTATTATTTTTTTTTTCCCTTTTATTATCATTTTTTTCCCCCTTTTTATTATTATTATTTTTTTTTTCCTTTTTATTATTATTTTCCATTTGAGTTGTATCATTATTTCTGGGAATTATGTGGTCTGATTTTTCTGTAATGTCTACACAATATTTGTTATTATTATCATCATTATAATAATAAGAAGAAGAGTCCTCTTGAACAATATTAGGATTTCCATTTTGCCGAAATTTATTTTCTATATGCTCATTTTTCGGTCTTTTCGTAGGTACACACGAAAATGTGTTGGTATTTTTTCTCTTTCTATAAATATTAATATTTTCATTTTTTTGATTTTTTTCATTTTTATTAATATTTTTATTTTTTTTTATTCGTTCTTTTCTCCGTATAATACATATATCCGACACACCACCTATCCCATCATAGGAATACACAAAATATAAATATTTTGAAAAAGTGAAGAACGTTGACGTTTTTATGGTAGCCATAAATTTATATGTTATATTCCAGCGCATTAAATGTATTAAATCATTAAGATCTTTAGATATATGACCATGTATCATATATTTTTTATTTAATAAAAATATATTATTATTTTTTGTATGAACATTTAAAATACTAAAATTTATATTAAAATAAGTATAATCAACAAATAAACAATTGTCTTTCATTAATTCAAATATTTCATTTATATAACTAGTCTTATTAAAAAAATAAACAACTTTCTTATAGCTCATCATATTTATTATATATATATAATCATAACATATACATATAACAATGTTCTTATATTTTAATATATCCACAATATCGTTAGGTATATTATTTACTAATTCGACAATATCAAATTTTTCTTTTTCAATCCTTAAAGTCACAACCTTTAAATTTAACTCTTCAATTTTTCTTTGACCAACATTAATCTAAAGGAAAAATATAAAAATTAAAATGGCAATATATACAAAAATATGTAATTTTATTAACATATATAAAAAAAAAAAAAAAATGTAATATTATGAACATATATAAAAAAAAAAAAAAAATGTAATATTATGAACATATATAAAAAAATATGTAATATTATACACATATATATATATATATATATATATATATATATATATATATATATGTAGCACACTCAATATACGTTTCTTATACAAATAAATCATTAAAATCCTCAAAAAATTTATAAATTTTTATTTCCTTACCGCGTCCCTCTGAATAAGTACGTTAGCTAAATTGTCATGATAAAATATTTTTTTTATAAAAACAAAATGTTTATATATCCGATGTAACTTAATTTTACTTATATTATCAAGGTATATATCATTCGAAAAATAATTAGTTTGTACTTCCTTCCTAACCCTACCATTTTTTTCATTTTCTTTTGTTTCTTCTATACTTTTTTTTTTGGTTGTATAAAAGAAGGTATATAAGGTTTTAAAATTATAAGAAAATGTAAAGGAAAATTCACAAAAATTAATTTTTTTTTTTTTGGCCTTTATAATTTTTTTTTTATTAAAATTTAAACAATAATTATTTAAAAAATATAATTCCTTTTTGTATTCATCAACATTATTATTTAAGTTGTCCATAAAATTATCATCCTCTATTATCATATCTTCAACATTTGTGGTTTTATTATTTGATGATAATTCGTTATTCTCTTTATCAATATTTTTATCTTTATCAATATTTTTATCTTTATCAATATTTTTATCTTTATCAATATTTTTATCTTTATCTATATTTTTATCTTTATCTATATTTTTATCTATATTTTTATTTTTATCTTTATTAATAAATAACTTTAATTTAATTTTTTTTTTCTTTTTTTTTAATCTACTTACTTTCATATCAGAAAGTCGATTATGATGAAGATTCGATTTTCCATATTTACTTAAATGTTTCTTATTAGTTACATTATATATTTTTTTTTTTTCTTCTTTTTTTTTCTTATATTTAAAATTATCATATTTATGAATATAATTAATAGCACATGGTAAATTGTAAAATAAGGATGAAAATTTTATTTCTCTATTAAATGTATGTCTCAATACTATTACTAAGCTATTTAAAATTTTATTATATTTATAAATTATAAAATGTATATTTTTATAAATCAAAAGTATTCCACTTATATTTTTTTTTTTTTTATTTAAAAATATATCTTTTAAAATAACTAATTTTAAAATAGGAGCATTTAATTTGGTCTCATATAACAAATATATATTCTTCTTTTGGGTATCATATGTATAAATATATAAATCTTTATTCTTTATAATTATAAACTCGATACTTTTATCATCTAATAAGTTACCATATTCCAAATGATCTACTTCACTTGAATTCCTTAATTCTTCGATCTTAATGTCTATCATATTTACATAACTAATAATTTTTAAATTATCTTAAGAAAAATAAACAGCCAAAAAATCACAAGCATATTAAATAAATAAATAAATAAATATATAATTATATATATATTTATATATTTATAATATAGGTAGATGGATAAATAAATAAATAAATAAATATACACAAATATATATTTTATATACATATCTTTTCAGGTGTGTATTTTTTTCGTTTTTTCACATTTGACAAATAAATAAAATATATTTATATTGATATTTCCTTTATATGCTTTTTTTTTTTTTTTTTTTTTTTTTTTTAATAATATATATTTGCTCTAATTTTATTTCCCAACATTATTCTTCTATTCATATATCTATATCGCATCATATTGAATATAAATATTTCATAGATAATATAATAATTAAGAAACAAAAAAAAAAAAAAAAAAAAAAAAAAAAAAAGAAATTAAAAGTAAAAGTAAAAGTAAAAGAACTACATTTTTATAATCTTATTATTTTTTATATACATATAAAACTACGACATATGCTTCTTTATTATTTCTTTAAAATATATATATATATATTATATATATGTTTAAATTTTTTTTTTTTTTTTTTTTTTTTTTTTTTATTATTTATATTTATTATTTTTTTTTTTTAATTCGTTAAATTTTATAAAGATATAATTAAAAAAAAAAAATTAAAATAAAAAGAATATATAATATGAAAACATCACATCGTACCATAAATTAATGCCTAAATAAATATTAGGTTATTTATATATATTATATATTTTATTTTTATTTTATTATATATATATTATATATATATATATATAATAATATTTCTGTTAACATATAATACATATTATATATATATTACATATATATTAAAAAATGTATTCATATATGTATACAATATATACATATATATAATATATATTATTATGTATATATATTTATATTATTATTTGTATATTTTTTTTTTTATTAAAAATATTGTGCATCTTAATAATATATAATATATATTATTATATATATATATATATATATATTATATATATATATTATATGTATATATCTTTATTTCGTTTATCCATTTATTTAATTTTATTATTTTTTATTTTTTTGTTCAAATGTATAAAAATGCATTTTTCCCTATATGTTAACACAACCATGTTTTTATAATAAAAATAAAATATGTACATAATATATGTATGTATGTATTATGCATATTTTATTTTTTGTAGTTTTTTTAAAATATTAGAAATAATAACATTCTAGTAACAAGCGTCAAATATATATATATATATATATATATATATATATATATATATATTTATATATGTGACAATTTATATGTGTTGTTTAGTATATTTATGTAATGATATAAATATTTGTTTGCTATAAGATATAATTATATTTATTATATTTTTAACAATTTTTCCTTTTTTTTTTTTTTTTTTTTTTTTTGTTTTTTTTTTGTTTTTGTTTTTTTCTTTTTTTTTTGTATTTTTGAAAAAAAATGACTAGCCAAACAACCACTGCCGTTTTTAGCAGTGATTTGCAAACATTCATAGTTACAAAATATGATCCCTTGTTGAGCATTGTAAAAGAATTAAATGATAAATTACAAAATTCTGAAAAAGGTTAAAAGGAAAAATAATATATATATATTAAAATTTATATGGAATGTATATATTTGTCTTATTTTTATTTTCTTCTTAAAAAAAAAAAAAAAATTTTATATTATGTTAATTTTTTTTTTTTTTTTGTTTGTTCTGTGCACAGATAAATACCACTTAGAAAAGCGAATAATAAAATTAGAAAAACAAATGGTTCTTTTATTAGAAAAACTAGAAGTTAGCGATATTTTATTTGATAATGAAGAGAAAGAAAAAAAAGAGGAACCAAGAAAAAATCAAAAGATTGAAAGCGAAGAAAATTTATTAGCTCCTTGGTTATTTTCCTGTCAATTAGGAACGCCATTATCATCCTTGCAAGTTCTCTTAGAATTTAATGTAAATAATACTATAGAATT
Organism: Plasmodium falciparum 3D7; assembly: GCF_000002765.6. NCBI lineage: Eukaryota > Apicomplexa > Aconoidasida > Haemosporida > Plasmodiidae > Plasmodium > Plasmodium falciparum. Next base: position 557,496 of record NC_004326.2, on the reverse strand, counting down.
AAATGTAAAATTATGGAAACGTGAAGAAGATATGTGGATAAATGTTCTAGAAGATATTTCATCTAATTATAATAATTATTTACCAGATTCTTTAAGCCTTCTTGATTTAAGAAAGGCTGCAAGAAAATGTCTACTTAATATATGTATGAATGAAATATTAATAGTTTTAAGAAACGTACCAGGAAAATCTCAAGCACTCTATAATACAACAACAATGACATTGGTAGCAATTTTGGCATCAGCTATTTATGAAGCTTGGAAAAGAATAGAGTTAACGGACCCAGTTTCTTTGGGAAGGATAGTTCTTGTATTGGACGGTATGAATTGTATAAACAAAAAAAGTGTATGCACATATATATATATATATATGTATGTATTTTTATTTTATTTTAGGAGAAGATGTTGGATCAAGGTTAAGAGCAGGAAATAAAAAGTTAAAAATAGAGCCCTTAAATTAAAAAGTGTATATATAATATTTATTATTACACTTTGTATAAATATTCATTCCCCGTATTAATTATAAATAAATATAAATATAAATATATATATATATATATATATATATATGTATATATATATATACTTGGTAGTGTTCCTTTTCCATATCGAGGGTAATACTTGATGAAATACGTTTATAATATATAATGCTTAAACATTTTAGAATTAATAACTTTACACATTAAGGATAAGTGAACACATACATACAACATGAGTATATATATATATATATATATATATATAGATATATATATATTTTTTTTTTTTTTTTCTTTTTGTAAATTTGTATTATTAAATTTTACCTTAACATATTAGACAGGTAGCTATTTTTTTTTTTTTTTTTTTTTTTTTTTTTTGTACCTCCTTTTTAAAAATTTTTGTTTTTTTTATATTTTAAATTTTTAAGTTTTATTTCTTTTATATTTTATTTTATTTTATTTCATTTTATTCCATTTCATTTTTTTAGTTTGTTTAAACAAAAAATTTTGACGAGTTTGATAATATTTTTTAAATAAACTTTTCTCTACTTTTATTTACTTCATTTGTTATATTATATTATTTTTTTATTGTTGTTTTTTTTGTATAAAAAATTCTTAACACCTGAATTGTTCAGAATTTTTATAATTCATGTGTATCAAAAAAGAAGAAATATATATAAATATATATAAATATATATACACAAAAAAAAAAAAAAACAAACAAGAGGAACATAAATGGTAGATAGATAATATATATATATATATATATATATATATATATTAATATTTATTTATTTTATTTTCCCTTTATCTTATAATACTTGTTTTATTTCATTATAAAAAAAGATGAACACAATAATATTGGAAATTGCCTAGAATGAATAAAGTGGATCCCCCATTTCCATTTTTTTTATTTTTTTTTTATTTTTTTTTATTTTATTTACTTATTAAATAAGGTATATTTGAAAATTGGATATTCCCCAGGATATTAAATTTGGTTCATCTTTTTGTATATTTGTTCCAAAATAAATGATTAATTTATTTGAATTATGTGGAATAATAATATCGATTATAGAAAAAAATTTAGATTCTCCTGTAGTATTTCCACAAATGTTAATAGAATTTTGTTTATTTATTTGTGAATGTGTATCAGTCCATACATAATATTTTTCTTCTTTTTCATCTGTAGTAATTTTCATATAAGCTGTTTGATTATCCCAGTTATCAATAAAATGGAAATTACATTTTATACGTATTTGTGAATGGCTTGGAATATTTTCAAAGGTTTTGTATATTTCTCCTTTTGATAATTTTCCATATCCACCTAATAAATTAATTCCACCACATGAAGATGTATAATTAAAAAATTGATCTCCAATCCATCCTTTGGTATTTGAACTATTTGAAAAATCTTCATGAACAAACATTTGAAATTGATTCACATTCATAATTTTTAATATTCCTTGTATATTCAATATCTTAACAGATAAATCCAAATTAAAAAAATTTAAATTTTCGTGCTCATCAATAGTTACAAGAGGTTTCTTTTTTTTACTTATTATTAATTCACTTCTTTCATTTAATCCTATTTTATATTCACTCTCTTCATTTACAAATAATATTCCGTTCTCTTGATTATTTTTAGACGATATTTTTAAATTGGCAACTGTCAAACTCCCCTTGACAGACAATTCATTATCACACCTGCTTTTATTAAAAAAGGAAATCAGGACGATATAAATAAATACGAAATTCATTTGTCTTATCGTTATCTAATCATAATATATAAATATAAATATATAAATATATATATATATATTTATATATTTATGCGTATTTTTTTTTTTTTTCTTTTTTTCCACTTATATAATAATTATGTAACGTTTTGAAACATTCCCCATAAAATATAATAATAATAATAATAATAATAATATAAGTTGAGAATATTAGATGTATATACACTTTAATATTATTTCAAAATTAAAATTATATCTTTAATTTTTTTTATACTATGTAAATAAATACAACATTTCAACATATAATAATAATTGCTCCTACAATTCTTTAAATTTATTTGTATATAAAAATATATTATATTTAGAAGTAAGCACATCCCTATAACTTAAATATCATCATGAAAATAACACAACGAAAGAATGAAATTTTTTGAAAAGTTGAAATGTACACATTTACACATATTTATATATATATATATGTATATATTTATATAATGTCAAAGATTAAACTCAGACACGATTTTATAATAAGACGTTGAGGTATCCATATCCATTTCAAGGAATTGTATTTTTTGTATATCAATTTGTTCTTTCAGCAAATTTGTTAAATCATAATCTGTATAGAAAAAAGGAAGAATTTGAGGTTTTTTATTCATATACATTTTTTTCATATAAGAATTTTTCATTAAAGTTAAATGAGGTGTAATATGTTGTAAATCATTTGAATTTTTATTTAATTCTTTTTTATTATTATTTGATAATATTTCTTTTGCGGGTTTTTTATTATTGAAAATAATTTTTATTCCTCTTTTAGAAAATGAGTCGATTAAATGGTTTATAATATTTATAATATATTTATTACTATCTTCTTTTAAACTTAAATATAAAACATCGTTACGAAATGTATCTAATTTTTCAAAACATATTTTTTCATTATGCATATTTTTTTTTATCTTTTCCATGGCTTCATTAAATGCTTCTTTGGATAATTCGATTTGGTTCTTTTTAATATGTAAAATTAAAAGAGATATATGAAATTTATTTCTTTCAATAATACAATCTTTTAATTCATCATATTTTACAAGAACATGTTTTTGTATATTTATTAATTCATTACAAATATTATCATTTTTTATTGGTATACATATAAAATAATTTGGCCTAAAGTAGCTCATCTTATTATTATTTCTCAAACTATGAAAACAAGGATATATCGTATTATTATGATGATAATGATTTTTAATCAAAAAGGAAGAATAACTTAAATAATGGTATATGCTTCTTTTAATATTCATTTATAAAAATAAAAATTCTTAACTCTTACAAATATATGCAATTACATCTTTGGAATATTTAAAAAAAAAAAAAAAAAAAAAAAAAAATAATAAAATAAAAAAATAAAAAAATATATATATATATATATATATTTAATCTTAATAACATTACCTATATTTTTACGTGTGCAATATATTAGAACAAAAATGTTATGTATGAAATTTTAAAAAAAAGAAAAGAAAAGAAAAGAAAAGAAACAGTTGTTTTAAGATATTTATGAATATATATATATATATTTTTTATTTTTTATTTTTTACATTTTTGTATATATTTCTATTATAATAATAAAAAATTAAATACATATAATCTATATTTTTTTATTATTTGAAAATATAAAAATGCTTCCTCTCTTGTATTCATATTTTTATAATTCACAAAATGATAAAGATAATGATAATAATAGTAACTTAAAAAATTATGTGTATAAATAAATAAATACATACATATATATATATATATATATATATATATATATATATATATAGAAATAAACTAATTAATTATGATAAATAATATATACATCTTTCCACATAAAATTTAATCAATCTTACCATTTTTTTTTTTTATCTTTATGTCGTGTTATTTAACCCTGAACTCCTTTTTTTTAGTATGTTCCTTTTCTTAACATATCATTGGAAGGAAAAAAAACACAAAAATTTCTTCTTTAAATCAATTACAACAATCCAAAGCAAATTTAATGCAGATAGAAAAAAAAAAAAACTTAGCTCCAAAACGACCAAATATATTAATTACCTATTTTTAAAAAGGAAAAAGGCAGAACAAAAAATCCATCTGAATAATATAAAAAGGAAACTCCTTAAAAATACCTCTTCTTCTTTGTCAAGCCCATTCGAACCATTCCACGTTATTTGTAATTTCAAAAATGATAAATTAAAAACTCTGCAAAAATACAACATAGAGGAAAAAAATAACAATGCACATAACCTCCTTAAAAATATATCTCAACAAAATAGGTCAAATGTAGAATATCTTAAATGTATTGCCTCCACGGGAGTAGAAGAAAAAAATCATTTAATTGAAACAAACTCGCCAAAGGAGGAAAATGGAACTTTCTTCCAAATGGGTGATATGAATTTTGTGAATTATGATAGAAATTATATGAACGGACAGGATTATCCTACAAATAACCAAACAAATTATATGAACGGACAGGATTATCCTACAAATAACCAAACAAATTATATGAACGGACAGGATTATCCTACAAATAGCCAAACGAATTACATGAACAGACAGGATTATCCTACAAATAGCCAAACGAATTACATGAACAGACAGGATAATCTTACAAATAGCCAAACAAATTACATGAACAGACAGGATAATCTTACAAATAGCCAAACAAATTACATGAACAGACAGGATAATCTTACAAATAGCCAAACAAATTACATGAATAGACAGGATAATCTTACAAATAGCCAAACAAATTACATGAACAGACAGGATTATCCTACAAATAGCAGAATCCTTGTAAGTGATAATCCTTCGGGAATTCCAAGTTATAACAAATCAGGTTCTTCTGATAGCTACCTAGAAGAAAATAAATTCCTACCAACGGTGTGCATCAAGAAAGATAAAGAATTGAAAGATATGAAAAGTTGGAATAATATTAATAACATTCTAGACCTTAGAAAGAATAAGGAGTTGTGTAACATATATTTGATTACTAGTATGATAAATATATATCATGAGAATAATTACAATTATATAATATTGAAAATATTAAAAGAGATGAAACATATCCATTGTATGAGTATGAAGCATATAAGTTTAATTATATACAATATATATAAATATTATTATATTCAATATATAAAAAATATATTTTATAGATCAGACGAAATAAACAGAAGTAACTTTTTTAATAGTTATTACATATTACCAGAAGATGGCATATTATATAATAATGAGTTTAAAATAAAAGATGTGTTGTTAGATATAGAAATAATAAAAAGGTTTTTATTATCAATATCATGTGTAATTAAGACGTATATATATAATGAAAGTGATATGAATGTCTTAAGTAAGATATTATTTGTATATTGTTTCTTTGAAATAAATAATAAAAAAATGAATGAAATGTTAATTGATAAGATCTTGAAAAGTATTCATATAAAAACAAATAAAAGAATAAAATATTTTTCTTTAATATCATTATCTTTTGAGAAATTAAAGATATATTATTCTAAAATACATTTGTTACATTCTAATTTGTTAATAAAAAAAATGAATAAATTAATAAAAGAGTATAATAAGTTAATTATAAGTAATAAAGGGAAGAAGAAGAAGAAAAAGAAGAAGGAAAAAAAAAAATTGGAACGTCTTAATCTATTCCCAGTTCATAAAAAGCACAAAACGTTTTCGTTAATTAATATGAAGGATATTATAACATATTTGTATATAATTAAGACGAATAATATAAAAAATAATGAATTTATAAAGACCTTGTTAAAATATTGCAACATATTTTTGTATGAAATAAACTGGGAAGACAAAAATAATAGTTATATATATTCGTATTATAATAAAGTAAATAAAAAATCATATAGAACGTTAGATTTGTTTTGTAATGAAGAAAATATAATACCCTTGTGTTATCAGCATGATATGTTAAGAAATATAAAATTATATAAATCGTTTGAAAATGAGTTCGAAAAAAAAAAGAGAAAAAAAAATTTATTAAATTCTTATAAGGATATTATTATATTAAAAAGAAGAACAAAAAAAAAAACAAAAAATATATCTCATAATTATGTAAACAAATATTTAGCTTTATATTCTTTGTATAATATAAATAAAACAGCACACAACGATACCATAGGTGAAAATGATTATAGGAATAATATATTAATACAAGTTCAAAATATCCGAAGAGAAACAGAATTCAGAGAGAAATTAGTATATATAGGAAGTAGAGCAAAGGAGATGATAGGAAAGCATAATTACGTCCAAGGAGAAAATAATATTAAAGAAATAGAAAAAATAAATGATGGTGTTATGAAATATGAAAATGAGGACAACCGAATAAGTAGGGAGGTGATTTCTTGTAAAAATGAAAAGATTAATATAAATAAGAAAGGTGTATTATATAGTTCTTATGAGGAGAACAATATACATTTGAATAATAAAAATAAATTATATTATATTGAAAATGACGATATAACAAATAAATATGAAACAAATTTAATATGTATTAGTATATTTCTTAATTATTTAATATCATATGATTATGTAGTTTTAAAAAATATGCCTGAGTTTAATAAGTTAATAGAAATGTATATGAATTTGATAAGAGGTACTAATATGAAGAATATTCACTTTTTATATATGTATAAGATTATAGAAATTAATAGACATATAGAATTGTATAATAATTTTTTAACAAAATTAATTTATTCATCTATTTTTTATAATTGTAAAAATGGATTGTTATCTTTCCTTGGTGTGTTGAAGAGGGTACAAAATATGAATACAATGGAAAGAAAAAATAAAAAATTAAAAGATGTTTCAATAAAAATGGATGATTTTATTGATGCTACTCATTGTTCCTCTGATCATAATTATGATAAACCATATGAGGTAAGGTATGTTCCTGGTGATGACACATTATTCAAATTAATATGTTCTGGATATATGTGGTTGTATTCTTTAATTAATTTATATATACAATTATTAAAAAGCAAAACACATGACTATATATTGAATTATATGTTGATAGATAATTTAATTGTCTTCATTAATTATGATTTTAATCATTTAAGTTATACATCGATTTATGGATGTTTAAAATTATTATATATGATCCAGAATGGTATAAAGGAAAATGGAAAAAAAGAAAATAAAGATCCTTATGTTATTAATTTTAGAATAGAAGAAGAGGAGGAATATTATAATTCTCTACAGAACAAATGTAACAAATTATTAT
>NC_004326.2:522500-542500 GCF_000002765.6 Plasmodium falciparum 3D7 | reverse complement strand
AAAGAAAGCAATGATAATAAAGTATCCTATAATAATTATTTTATAAAAAGTTATGAAGATGAGAAAAAAGATAATGTGTATAAATATTTTAAATATAAAATAATTTTTAGTAAAAAAAAGAAAAGATATTTAAATGACACCTTCCCATATTTCGATATATATAAAAATACAAATGATGCTTTTAGGAATAATTTAAATGGATATAAAATATTTGAGATATTAAAAAGTTATGATGAACTCGAAATTTTTAATTTCTGTAGTAAAAATAAATTAAAAAACATATCATATATATATCATCATTTCATTCAAATTATAATAAACAAAAGAGATTTATATAATATCAATCATTTATTATTGTTAACAGAAAATATACGTAAATTAAATTTTTATCATCCATATTTTTGTAAAGTAATATGTAGAGAAGTATGCTTAGACATTTATAAAATTAAAAACCTTAAACAAATAACATCTTTTATTAATTTCTTAATGCATTTTAATATCTTCAATTTTTATTATTTAAATAAAATTTATAAATATGTTATCTATTTGATTACTACTACGAATAAATGGGACCAACTCATGGATACACACATAAACAATAATGTATATTATAATATAGATATGAATATACAAAACCAACAGCAAAACATTTCAAATATAAAACAAAACAATTTACAATATGATCAACATAATCAAAATGAATATGAACACCTTCCTATATATCCTGATGATATATCTATATTATTAAAATCTTTTTTAAAATATAAATATTTTCATATATCTTTATTAAAGTTATTGATGTATATATGTAATAATAAAAGTTATCCTCAACTAAGAGATAGCTCACACACATTATTTATGCTATCATCCCTTTCGAATTATTATTATTTTATAAACAAAAATTATTACTCTAATGTATTCTTTAAATTATTTAAAAATATTATTAATGAAAAAAGAACAAAACACAACGATTTGGTCTTAATACTAAAAGGTTTTTATAATATATGTAAAACGTTTAATAGTAATAATATTTCGATTACTCAATTGTATAACACGATTCTTAAAAATTATAATTTATCAAATGAATTTGATCATAATATAAAAGAGCATAATCATGTAATTCATGAATATGGCTCCTCCTTGATATTGAATAATTCTAAGAGAGGAAAAAAAAATAAAAATAAAAATAAAATAAAACATAAAAAAAAAATAAAACATAAAAATGTAAATGTAAATGAAAATAATGTGAATAATATGAATAATATACATAATAACAATGTACATATTATGGAAACACAAAACGTAATCACCTTACAGCCTTTTAATAATCACATACAAAATAGTAATTTAAAAAAATTAAATATAAATAACCCTGATTTAATTATATACTGTATGAATCATACAAAGAAACAATGTTTTAACAACATATTTGATACCATCAAATATATCATATTATTTATAGAATTAAAAATAATTGAACAATTCCCTTTAAAAAAATATATGAATATAGCTGAAATTGAATTTCTTAAAAGGAGGAATTTTGAAAGAGATAAGGAAAAAAATGTATACAAATATATTTCACAAAATATAAGTGAAGAACAAAATCAATTTATTCAATCATTATTAACACGAAATAAAAAAGAAAATTCTCAATTTGATGATTCAAACATGAATTTTTTATTTTACATGAATTATTTAAATAAAAGAGATTTTAAAAATTTTCAAAATGAATGTGAGCCTACAAATGAACCTACTGATAAAATTATTGAAAAACATATTCAGGATAATCAACAAAAAAAAAATGAAAATACAATAAATCAAGGAACACATATACATTATGAAAAGAAAACAACAAATATAACATCTGAAGATATAAATAATTATCTGAAGAACAAATCAAGTGTTAAATTTAACTTAAGCGATTCAACATATTTTTCTCATATATATTTTAATTTGTCTTCTATGCAGGTTTGTTAAAAGGAATGCTATTACATGGATTTTTTTATTTTACACCAAAATATAACATATATATGTATATATATATATTTATGTATATATATTTTTTTTTTTTCTTTTAGTTAACCAAGGAAGAGGAAAATATACTAAACAACAGTTTTAAAGAATTATTAAAATTTAAGGACTGTTTACAAGAACTAGACGTGAATGATGTTGCTGACTTATTCTATTCTTTAACAATTTTTCAAATATTGCAAGTAAGAAGGGAAAAAAAAAAATAAATAAATAAATAAATAAAAATAAAACGGTATCCTAAAATAACATATATTAATACACACACATAAATAAATAAATAAATAAATAAATATATATATATATATATATATATATATATATATATATATATATATATATGTATGTATAAAATATCTATATGTTATTTATTTATTTTTTTTTTTTTAAGGGGTATCCAAAAGGTACCATTATTAAAAATAAATTTGGATATTCCAAAGTTCAGCAAAATGAAGAAAATGAAAAAATATATAAAATATTGTCAAACATTATAATTAAAAAAAGTATTAACATAAAAGAAGAAAATATTTATAAAATAATTTTGAGTTGTGCAAATTCTGCTTACTCGGTAAGGAAATACCTGAACGGTTCATAATATTATTGCACCAAAAAATGTAATATATATATATATACATATATATTTGTTCATTTATTTTTTTAGGATGTTTACTTGAATTATTACTTGAAAAATTTTAATAGATATATAAAGTTTAGCAAAATGAGAAAATTTATCAATTGCTAAGATCTTAATAGAATGAATTCATTTGGTTTGAAGAACTATTCATAAGAATACTTGAAATTTGAATATATAATTTTTGTTTGTGTGTAGTTGTATTTGGAAAATATGTTTGTGTGCACAGCTAGCTATTTGTAGAAATGTCTCAAGAAAAAAAAAAAAAAAAAAAAAAAAAAAAAAAAAATTATACATATATATATATATATATATATATTTTTATTTTTATTTTTTATATGTAGAGTTTGATATATTTGTTAATCTTATCATTACTACTTGAAAGGTAGAGAACCATACATTTTATTTCTTTTTTATTTTCAAGTTTTATTTTTCCCTAATTAAAAAAAATTAATAAAATTATTTGAAAAAGAAATAAATTTGTTTATGTTATCATACTTGGAAATAATTATATATTATATATATATATATATATTTATTTATTTATTTATTTTGTTACTACATCATATTTTAAATTATTATTAACAATATCATTTGGAAACGTAAATATTAAAAATATTCATTTAACTGTTTTGTTAATTTACTATTCCATTGTAGTGATAAATTTATTATGATTCGTCTTTCAACAATTTTGTTAATTTTATATGAACCTGAAAATATTATTAATATATCATATGTTTTATTTATTAGATGTTATATTTATTTTATATAAACTGTTTATACAAATTTTATCACTGGACGGACATGGAACATTTTTAATAGTAATATGTTAATATTTTCTATTTTGGATATTCATTTGAACATTTAATTTTTAATGTATTATGCCTTAATATTTTGTAAAAGGTGATATATATATATATATATATATATGTCTACTTTTCTGTTCTTTTGTATACCTACTCGATAATATAAAAAAAGGTACGTATGTTTTAATATTATCCTTCCCAATTATTATATTTTCATTTTTATAAAATTTAGTGATTATGTTTATCTTCCTATTTATATAAAATTTTATAAAATAATTGTAGATGCAAAAAAGAAACATAGGGTAATAATTTATTGAAATATGTACATTAGTAATATTGTGTGGATTAACTAATGTAAAGAAATGTACTGGTCATTTTTAAAGTTCTGATTTCATTTTTTTATTTTTTTCTAAATTTATATTTAGAAAAAAAACAAATGGTGGTTTAAAATATTACTATATAAGATATCATTTACTTTTGGTATTTTTCTATATTTTTATAATATAATACATTTATGTGTTCATTAGATATATTATAATTATATGTATTACTATTATTATTGATAGTATTATTTTTAGCTTGTTTATTTAATATATTTGTCTCAACGGAAAAGCCATTTTCTTCATTAGATTAAATTGTTTGACTATCAATTTATTCTATATTATTATATTCTATAAATTCTTCAATAAAAACATTTTTGCCTCTATCATATTTCCTTTAATTTAAAAGCGTATTATATCATAATTTGTTAAAAATATAAAATAATTACTTTATAAAATATCCTCACTTTTATGCATATCTCTTTTAAAGTAGTTCAAGAAAAAAGAGAATTTTTTTTTTTTTTTTTTTTTTTTTTACGTATCTATCATATGTTATATAATAGATGTTATATAAGAATTAAATAATTTCGTAAATATTTGTAAAAAAATTGTATCATATCTAACATAACTCATTTTAATAAAATTACAAAAGTTTTCCATGAAATTATAATAAAGTAATTTATTAACACTATAGTTTATCACATTAACATCGTTCATACTATAGATATTTTTTCAGTATACAACAAAATTTTAAAAAGAAGATTGTTCCTTGATCATAATAAAAAGGGATTTCATATTTTATTTTTAACTTTTCTTTGATAATAATTTGTGTTATTTATGACAATATATTTTTTTTACCAATATTAAAATGTGTATTTATATAATAAATTATTTGAACCTTAATAAATTCTTCCATATTTTTTAGTCTACATATATACTTACATAAATCATTCCTTGGGAAAGTATACCAATGTAGAAAAAATATGTGAATTGAATATATATCTACATTTTAAAATATTTTATAAAAATTATAAATAATAAAATAATACTTAATTCATAACAAAAAAATTGAACTCTATTATTTATTTATTTTATTTATTTATATGTATGTATACTTTTAGCGCACATTTTTCAACATTAAAAAAATATTTTTTATATATCATATCACATTCGACTTTTGTGAACTTGAGCAAAAACAGAGCTTGCATCCAGTCCATCTTAAATAATGTTGTTGTTGTTTTTTAATTTTATTATATATGTCTTTTGCTAATACATGGTATTTTAAGTTTAAAAAATATAACAAAAAATAGAGATAAAATAAAATAAAATAAATACATAAACAGACAAATAAATAAATATGCAATATAAATATTAAACAAATCATCATCAAAATTAAGAATATACTCAGGAACTATAAATAAAAAATTAAAAAGGAAAAAATATGAAAAAATAATATTTGTAATAATATGTAGTCATTAAATTATATGTGTGTACATTTTGTTTTAATAAAAATATTATATATATATATATATATATATATATATGTGGGTACACCAAGCAATTATCACTATGGAATAATACATACATATATATGCATATATATATATATATATATATATATATATATATATATATTTTATTTATCTTATAATATGGAGAAAAAAAAAAAAAAAAAAAAAAAAAAAAAAACTACACAAATATCTTTGCATGATTTCATTTCATTCAAGCGATAGATAATCTAATTTATTTTAAATATATTATTTAAAAAATGGAATATATTTTTTTTATTTTCAGAATGTTCATATATATGATTTAACATAATATCATTTTTAAAGCTATCACTTTCATTCATGTTTAGGTTATCATTTTTGTTGTTGTCTTTATTTTTATTTAAGTAATTATTATATCTGGTTCTTTTTATGCTTCTTGATATAATTTCTTCATAAATATTTTCATTATTCACAAAATTATTAAATTCGAGGGTATATACAGTTGTTCTTTTTTTTCTCTCTCTTAATTTTTCTTGCATATCTTTTATATAACACTTTTTACATATACAAATAGTTTGATAATTACTCTTTTTATTTGGTTTTATATCATTATTAAAATTATGGTACATATCTTTCTTTTCATCTATTGTAGATTTTTTAGGTTTTTTTGGTGAATTACTTAATATTACATATTCATTTGTATTACGTATTTTTCTTACTTGACATTCATCCTTACTATCATCATTATATAAATGGAATTTTTTAAAACTCTTCTTTTCTTTAAGCCGTGATGTTGATACATATGTATTTTCTCCTCCTATATTTGGAGTATATATATCTTTCGTATTAAAACGTCTGTTCATTCTTTCTGCATCTCTCTCATCAAATAATTCCCTATTCTTTACCAATTCAAAATTTTTTGCATACTCATTTAAATAGGTAACCCTTTCCATAATACAATCAAAAAAATAATAATCAAAAAAATCAAAATCAAAAAAATCAAAAAATAAAAATTAAAAAGTAAAAATTAAAAAGTAAAAATCAAAATGAAAAAATTGGTTGTATACAAAGTGGGAGATAATTCCGTTATCGTGCAAATATTTTATAACAAAAAAATGAAATCAAAAATAGGAATCAAATAATTACAACATCAAAATATATATATGTATATGTATTTATTTATTTATATATTCATTTATTTATTTATATTATACCTTGTGTGCTATATATATTTGAAAAAAAAAAAAAAAAAAAAATGTTGTAGGTAGCTAAATTGAAATATATTGTACATTATCAACTAAGGGAAAATATAAGATGAAATTACAGCTGTTCATTTGAAATAAAAATAAAAAATGTATTATTATGTCTATTATTAAAGATATATTATATATATATATATATATATTAATTTAAAATCGAAATTAATAAATGTGAATTTTTTAACCTTTAAATTTTATCAATTTATCAATTGTGTAAAGCACATCTTTCTTTCTTTTAACCATAATGTGAATAAAAAAAAAAAAAAATTAAAAAAATAAATAAAAAAATAACCATTTTAATATTTCACAAAAATATTATGACTTGTTCAGGTGAAAATATATATATATATATATATTTTTTTTTTTTTTTTTTTTTGAGTAGCTATTAGAGTAAATTATAACATCAAGTTATGATAATATTGTCTACTTATATCCATGTTTATAAGGTTTACAAATAGAACTATAATTTTTATCAATAATTTTTTTTGTTTTTATATTTTTGTATTTTAAAAAAATCATTAATATATAAGTCCCTAAATAAAAACCTACATTTTATTTGTATTTACAATATGAAGAATACTTAAATAGGTATTATTGTGTGTATATATTTCTCATCTTTAATACTTTTTACAAGTATAAAAAAAAAGGTCGTTAAAAAGAGGATAGATAAGCAATATAATATATAATATAATATTATTATATATATATATATTATATGTATATATATATTTATATATATACATATATTTTTTTTTCCTTTTTTGATAAAATGATTACGTATATTTTGTTTAAAATATTTATTATATTTCTTAAAAAAGTATTTTTTAATATATTTACAATTTAATCAAAGGTTTCATAAACAATTTATAAACCCACTGTCAATATATACATTTATGTATAATAAAATATACAATTAAAAAAAATATATATTCTTTTTTAAAATTCAATGGATTATCATATATGATCTTTAAAAAATAAATTTCAAAACTTTAATATTAATAACAGTTGTAAATATGTAATAAAAATTGTTAAGTAAAATTATATATATATAATATATAATATGTATTTTTTTTTTTTTTTTTTTAAATATTTTGTCGTATCTATTGAGGGTGCCTCTATAATTGATACAATAGATAAAAAAATATATACAATATATATATAATATTATTATAATATAATGTAATATTTTTTCTAATTATTTTTATTTTCCTTTTTACTGAAAAATGTTATAAAACAAAATATATAATAACATAATGATATAATTTGTGAAAAGTTAATAGTTATATATATATATATATATATATATATTTATTTATTTATTTAGATTTAGATTTTTTTTTTTTGTATTCATGTCATATCTTTTATAAGGTAAAATTCATGTGAATATATATTTATAATCTATATAAATATATAATTATAATAAGAAAAAATAAAAAAGAAATCATGTTTTCATTTTTAAGTATATATAAAAAAAATATATGATATACATAAATGGAACATACTTAAATAGTTACAAAAATAAGGAAAGAATTAAATATATAATATATATTTTATAATATGTATAAATATATTTATATATATATATATATATATATATATATTTGAACATATGAATATTTATTATAATTATGGATGAATATAAATGTATTAGCTGTTTTGAGGATATATATGTAAATAATGAAAAGAAATTATATTTTTTTGATATATGTAAACATAAGATTTGTGGAGAATGTTTAGAAAACCATTTAAATAAATTGAATAAACAATATTGTCCTCTTTGTAAAGTATCTGTAACAAAAAAAAATGTATCTTTGTTTGATATTGAAGAGCGTATATATGCTAATCAAAAAAATGTAAGATCTAAATTAACAGAAATATTTAATAAAAGAAGACATAATTTTGAAAATACTCCTTTATATAATAATTATTTAGAAAAGGTTGAAGACATGATATATGTGCTAACTAATGAATGTGATGAAAAGAAAAGAAAAATAATTGAAGCGTATATAAAAAAGTATGAAAAAGATAATTATAAGTTAATAGAAGAAAATAACGCACTTATTTATCAAAATGAAAGAAAAAAAATACATGAAATAGTAAAAGAAGAAGGAAACTTATATGAAATTATTAAACATAGACCTATAATAAATAAAGTACATAATGAAACATATGTACATTCCTTAATTAAAGAAAATCCTAAATTTTTTGATGAAGTCAAAGTAGCTAATATTGTGGAAGTTCAACCACAGCCATTAAATCCAGCTTATAAAAATGACACAGATATACCTTTACGTAAATATTTTTCACAAGACGAATTATATCAAGCAGATTATGCGGGAGGATATGATACAAATGTAGTATTAAAACGATGTGATATAGAATTTAATAAAACTATTTATTATAATATATAATGATCAAAATGTGGAATTTTATAAATCCACATTAAATTTGTCACGGTCACCATAACTGTCATTGTTTTGTGTTTTTATTATTCTTACCTTAATAAATATATATATATATATATATATATATATATATATACATATGTATATATGTATATTATTTTTTTTTTTTGTATATATCAAAAAGTATTTATATTTTTAGTTAATTTGTCTTTATAAATTTTTTTTCATTTTTGTAGTATATTTATTCATATATAAATATATTTAACTTTTTACTTCATATTTGTATGTTTATTTTTTACAACCCTTTCATTTCTCCATCATTGTTATAAATAAAAAAAAATATATATATATATATATATATATTTTATTATTGTTTCATGTTTTGAAAAAAAAAAAAAAAAAAAAAAAAAAAACGTGACACATAATTAAAACATAAATACAATTTATAATATATTTATTTTTTTTTATAAATATATGGCATCTTCATTTTCTTTTTCTTTTTATATGCATATATAAAAATTGCTGAAGAAAGTTATTAGATGTGAATATGTTTATCATCCAAAAATAATATTCTGTAAATTTGTATACACATAAAAATATCTTGTTTAGGTGTGTGTTTTTTAAAAAAAAAATTTATCCCAACAGAAAAGAGGTCTCTTTCTTCTTTAAATTAATCTATATATTAAATTATATAAAGGAATAAAAACTTTATTAAGATTATTATATTCTGTTGTTATATATATAATATATATGTAATATATATTATATTTATTCTATTGTTTATATATATATATATATAATATATATATTTATTGGAAAATACACGCACTGAATATATTATGAAATATATTATATATATATATATATATATATATATATTTATATTTATATTCATATTTATTTTTTATCTAAAAAATATAATATGTTTTATACTTATATTTATTTCACCATTAAATTATGTGTTTTTTTTTTTTTTTTTTTTTTTTTTTTTTTTTTGTTTTTTTTTTGCTTTGTTTTGCTTTTTTTTCCCCTTCCCACCTTTCTACATTATATTACCATAGGACATTGGAACCTTTGAAAACATGAGTTTTTCATATATGGCAATAAAATCATATATGCTATATATATATATATTTATATAGCATATATTACATAAATTGTAAATATATTTAAATATTAAGTTTATTTATTATTATTATTATTATTTTTTTATAAAAATAAAATCCTGACTGTGTTTTTTTTTTTTTTTTTTTTTCTTTTTTCTAATATATTTGTTGTTAATTATTAAAATAAAAAGGATGCGTTTTAAATTAATAAATAAAAATATATATATATATATATATATATATATACATATATTTTTAAATATATATATATATATAATATATGTATGTAGAAATAACCTTTACATAAACAGGTTACATTTAAAAATAAATAAAATTAAATGAAGAGTATATATATTATAAAGTATAAAATTTAAAGTATATATTACAAAAAAATAAAATAAATAAAAATTGATAAACCTAATTAGAGGTGATCATCCACATATTGTAGTACAAGATAATTGTTTATTTAAAAACATCCCTCATAATATATATATATATATATATATATATATATATATATATATATTATACATATATACATTATATTATTTAGAATGGAAAGAAAGGTAGATGAGTTTTATAAAGTTATTGAAAAAGAGGTGTTAAATTATTTCACTTGTCCCAATGGAAAGAATGAATATCTGAGTTATGAAAGGATAAAATCATTAATAAAAGATATGATTGCTTTTTTGAATACTGAGAGTTATTATATATTTACGAATTCATATAAGAATGAATATAATATCGATTTTTTATATAACCCGAAATTGTTTTCATTTACCTTATTACCACATAGATTGGATAAGAAGCTACTAGAATTGTGTAAGTATAGTACATTATTATATTCAGAATTGTTTGATAATATGGTATGTGATTTATCATATCTACTAAGTATTTTTGAGAATATTAAAGAGCATGATTTTTTTGTAAAAAAGATGTTAGAAGTATGTAAGAAGGTATACGGTGATAATAGTGATAATAGTGATAATAGTGACAATAGTAATAATAGTAATAATAGTAATAATAGTAATAATTTTCGAAACATTAAGGATGACATTAGATGTGTTATAGGAAGATCTGATTATATGACTAATCGTAATAATGATATAATAGATGATAAGGAAAAGATTGATGATGAAAATATAAATGATAAAGATATAAAACAAATAGAATATAATACAATATCTGTTGCCTTTGGTAATCTTTCGTCTATTTTATTTAATGGACATAAATATATTTTAAAACAGATTTATAAAGAATATTTTCCATATATAGGAAATGAAGAGGAACAAAAAGAAGTAAATGATATATTAGATAAAAAATTTGATAACAATTTTGTACAAGGAATTATTACATGTTTTAAAAAATGTCATGATATTTATATATCTGAATATAAGCCTTTATTAGGTTCACATAAAGTTATTATGATGAGTATATTACATGAAGATGATTTTAATAGTTTTGATAAATATAAAACTACAAACGAATTAAATAAAATAAATATAAATCAAAAAGCTTTAACAATAAATGAAATTAAATTATTATTTGAGAGCAAAAAACTTTTTTTAAATTATAAAGATGAAACATTAATAGATTCTTTAAAGAGAATTAAGAATAAGGAATATAATCCTTATAATGAGATATTCAAACCTGGAAAACTTCTTATCGATTTGAACGACCTAGAAGATATTTTAAATGTAGATTGTATAAATATAAATGATATACTTAAGAATATAAATAAATATGAACGTAATATCTTTGAAATAAGTGTATTATACTTTAGAGCATTATATACACCTAACCATTTTAATGAAAATATATGGAAAATAAGAGAAATGTTTGAATTTTCGGATGCTATTAAAATACCTTCTTTACCTTATCAACTTGTTGGTTCGAAAAAAATACAAATGTTATTATTAGATAATGATATATTAAAAAAATATATTTCATTGAATTTAAATAAAGAAAAAAAATCAGATGAACAAATAACAAAAGATATGACGCTTTTAAAAAAAACATTTGCCTTACAAGTAGACCCATCTCAAAATATAAATGCACATATTATTCAGGATGCTATAAATAATGAAAATAATTATTTATTAAAACCTCAAAGAGAAGGAGGGAAAAATAATTTACATGGAAATCAAGTTAAACAAAAATTGAAGCTTTTCTATGATCATAATAAAAAACAAACACTATCTCATTATGTCTTAATGCAACGATTATTTCCATCAACCTTTACAGCTATACATTGTAGAACTCAAGAAATGAAAAATGAAATATGTACAACAAATATATCAAATGAACAACAGAAAAAGAAACCATCGCATCTTATACAATTTTCACCTGAAAAATCGATATCAGAATTTAGTTTGTTTCATAATTTTATTTTTTATAAAAATAAAAATATTTTAAATGAGCAAAAAGGATATTTAGTTAGGACTAAAAATTATACTGAGAAGGAAGGAGGGGCCATTTGTGGTATATCAAGCTTGGATTCTTTTTTTTTAACTGAACATTGAGGGGGGAAAAAATAAAAAAATAAAATAAAATAAAATATATACATATATATCATATATATATATATATATATATATATATATATATATATATATATATATATATATATTTTTTTTTTTATGTGTTTATATTTATATAATATTTGTGAATTTCTTTTTTTCCTTTATTTTTCTTTAAATCAAAAATAAATATATGATCTTATGTTCATGAGGTGATTTTCATTTGTTTTACTTTTTGGCTTTTTAATTTTTTTTAAAAGAAACTTATGAAATTAGTATATACTTTTAAGATCCTTTATTGCAAATAAAATGTATGTGTGTATGGATACATATTACTATTAAATATATATATATATATATTTATTTTTTTTTTTTTTTTTAATTTTTTTTTTTTTTTTTAATTTTTTTTTTTTTTTTTTTTTTTTTAATTTGTGAACTTTTTAAGCTGTGAATTTTTCATCTCTCTCTCTATATATATATATATATATTTATTTATTTATTTTATTATTATTATTTTTTTTTTAAAAATGTTTTATATTCTTAACAATGTACTTAAAAATATCAAAACGCTCGATAATGTAAAATCAAAATTCTTTTTAAAGGATAGTTTTTTAAAAAATAAACTAAAAGCTAATAACTTGGATGATAATTTATCATCTCATATATTCTTTAATGAAATATTTGTATCTTTGAGAGATGACGAAAAAAAAGAGGAGCATAAGAAAGTGTTACTTTTTAACAAAGTAAGAAATGATAAGAAGCATAGAAAAAGAGCATTTCAAAAAAGAGGTTATTGGAAAAAGATGCATTACTTTATAAGGAAGAATAATATGATGTCGTAAGAAAAAAAAAAAAAAAATATATATATATTAAAAGATATATATATATATATATATATATATATATATATATATTAAGATCTTTATATATATTATATACATTGTTATGTACTTGTAACATGTTCTTATTTTGAATCAGCACTATTATTATTTTTTTAATTAATTTATTTTTTCAGTTATGCTTTTAAAGTTCAAAATATAGATTATGAAAAAATTAAAAAACTAAAAAGGGGAGAAGTATATTCAAATTAAGGAAAATTCAAAGATAATATAAATAATAAAAAGATATATGTATGTATATATATATAAAGAATTAAATTTTATAAAGTCGAAAACGGTGTTTTCAATATTTTTTTTCTTATTGTTTTATTTCCAACTTTTTTTTTTTTTTTTTTTTTAACACATGATTTGTTTGTATATCATTATTCATTTTAAGCTTGTGGAACGGGTATTTTTCTCTGTCCTGCGTGTGCTTCTAACTATAAAAAGAAAACATAAATATAAATAAATAAATAAATATATATATATATATATATATATATATACATAAATACGTTGTTTGCCACATATATATATATATATATATATATATATATATATATGTTATATTTTCATAATTATCTTTAATATCATTTTATATTTACATCGCTAAATAGCTTTCTCAGTTTTTCCTCCGAATTAGTAATAACCTTCTTTCTATTTTCACTATAAAAAAAAAAAAAAATAAATAATAAAAAGTTATTTAAAAGTAAGACATAGAAAAACAAAATATATAAACATATAAGATCATATTCACAAGGTACTATGCTTACATTTCTCCAGTGATATATTGTAACCTTCTTGATATTGTATCATAACATTTACTTTTTTCTTCTTTTACTAAAACTAAGCCAACAAGTTTATGTAAAACCGAGTCATCTTCTAAAACCTTAACTTCCTATATAAAAATAATATATATAAAATATATGTTTTACGTCACATAAAAAATATGCTGATACATAGGTGAACGTTCTTCTTATATTTTGTTATTTTTTTTTTATATATATAGAAGAAATAAATATATGGATATACAAAAAAATAAATAAATAAATAAATAAATACATATATATATATATATATATATATATATATTACTTCTAGTAGCATTTCATTTTCCACTTTTTGAGTAATTAGTTCATCTAGTTGAGAATTAAGTTTTTCACAACCTTCAAAGTAAAAATATATACATATATATTATATATATATATATATATATATATATATATATGTGTCATTATTTTTTTCTTTTGGAGGGTTTCATTTCTTATATGTAAAAATATATATATATATATATATATATATATTTTTTTTTTTTTTTTTTCGCCCTCCATTTCACTTTATTTCTTTAAGCCTTTTAAAAATTACTTGTTTTGAGAGCACTAATATCTTTTATTATTTCACTAATTTTTTCTTGAGACATTTTTCTTTTCTTGTTATATAATTATTATATACTTTTTTTTAATGTAAAAAAAAAAAAAAAAGGGAATGAATAAAATACATAAAATATAATTATTCTTATTTTATAAGTGTTATTTATATATTGAAATTTTTCGTTAATGTTTTTTTTTTAAAATAAGAAAAAAAAAAAAAAAAAAAAAAAAAAAAAAAAAAAATATATATATATATATATATATATATATATAAACACATAAAATAAGTAATTAAAAAAAAAATATATTAAATATTAAATAATATATTATAATATATACATATATATATTATGTCGTTTATATATATATTATATATATGTACATAAATATTATAATATACATCTATTTATTTATATTTATATGTATATTTTTATTTATATAATATGTATGATTTTTTAACAATTTCTACCTTATAATTTAATTTGAATTAAACATATATCAATATAATAGGGAAAAACAAAACATTCATTTGTTTGTAAAGAATGCTTTTTTTTTTGATTGTGTATTTTTGTATTTACTGAAAAAATAGTGTCGTTAATTTCTTTATGTATTTTTGAAGTAGTGTGTTGAGATATATAGAATGAATTTACATAATTACAATTTTGTATAAATAATAAAAAAAGGGATAGATTGTTTTTATTTAGTTTATGTAAAATATTATAAATATATAAATATGTATAAACAATACAAAGAATTTGAATATTTTCCAAAGATACGATTTGTATAATTTTTTTAAATATATGATGATCATCTTTGTAATATTCTTTATGAATTTGATTATAATATAATTGTTTTTTATCTTGTAAAATATAATTATAATTTTCTTTTTCTTTTTCTTTATTTATATTATTATATAAATGATCATATATTAAAAAATTCATTTGTTGTAATAATATATTATAAAAGGAATGGTTCATATGTCCATTTAATATTAAAGAAAATAAAAGGTTTATTATATTTTTAATAGTTATATTTTCTTTTTTTTTTATGAAATGATATAAAAAAAAAAAATTCTTTTTTCTTTTATCATTCATTTTTCTTATTATATCATCATATTGTTGATTATAATTAAAAAATAATTTATTTAAAAACCAAGATTCTGTATTTCTACCATAATAATGAAAATAATCTAATTTTGATAAAAGAATATAAAGTGAAATAATACTAAATTTCGAATAATTTCTAATAAGATGATTATTATTTTTTAAAATTATATTATGAATATAATAGAAACATATTTGTTTATTAATTGAATTTATAGATTCCTCTTCGTTCATACAATGTTTTTCAAATCTTTGTATTTTCTTCACAGCTATATAATTACAGACACCCGTGAGAAACATACATATTTCTTTTTCATTATATGTACAAGTAATTTTATTCTTTATTTCTTCTAAGATAATTTTTATAATATAATTATTACAATAATTATAGCAACTCATGGTATAAAACAGGATAACTTCATATTTATCTTTTTTATCAAATAATATATCACCATTATTCTTTTTATTATCATTAAAAAATTTATTATTATTGTTACTATGATTATTATTACTATTATTACAATTATTACTATTATTACTATTATTACTATTATTATTATTATTATTATGATTAGATTTATCTTGTGATATATTTTTTTTTCTTTTATTATCTGTAGAGGCTATTTTTTTATTTGATGATATAATCGCATTATATAATTTGTTCTTCATATTCTTGGGACATATAATATATGGTTGTGTCTTCATATAATGTGTTTCATTCTTTATGATATTTTTTAAATTATTATTTCTTTTGTCTTTTGTATAATCATTTTTATTTAATAAATTGGAACCTTCTATATGACTACATATATATCTACTAATATTTTTATTTTCATCCTTTATTTGATAAGCATTACATATATGTGTAGATATATAATTTAACAAATGAATAATTTTTTCCTTAGGATATGAATATTTATTTAAAGAATGTAATAAAATAATTAACTGTTTTATAGTATAATTTGAATATTTATTAAGAATATAATAATCATATATATCATCTATAAGTTCTTTTTCTTTTGACAATATATTAACTTTATATAAATTATTTAAAATAATACAAACACTTGTAGGATTCAATTTATAAAATAAACATTCTACATTTTCTTTTTTCATTTTTTTTCCTAACTTATCAATTATTAATTTATGTAATGATATATTTTTAATATCACATTTACCTTGTATATCTAATAATAAAGTTATATCTTGTTCATTCATATAATATATATAATCTTTAAAAAATAATACAAAAGAATTCATAATATTCTTTATCATATTTCTTTTACTTTTTTCTTTTGTTTGATATAATATATTCATAAACCCTTTCAATATTAAAATATAACTCTGATTATTATATACTCTTTCATTCTTATATAATAAATTAATCTTTTTATTTATATTTATAACATCTTCATAATTATTCTCATTCATAAATTTACTTTTCTTATAAAAATTATAAGAAAGCTTTTTCAAATTTTCAAACTTTTCATTCCCTTGGACTAAGGAATAAAAACAACCTCTTACCAAACAAAGGCTACTCCTTTTTTGATATCCAAACATATTTTAACAAGCATCCTCACCCTTCAAATTGTAAACACATCACATAGTAAAAATAAATATAAATAAATAAATAAATATATATATATATATATATATATATATATATATATATTTATTTATATATATTTATATATATTTATATATTTTTATCTATAGATTCTTTAAAACCGGTATTTTATAAAATTCGAACATTTCACATGGTGTACTCTCTTTTTCAAATAATTTTTTTTTTTTTTTTTTTTTTTGTAATTTCAAAGAAAACAAGAAATATATAAATAAATAGTCCACATGTATTTATAATATTATGTGTATATAATATATATATATATTTTTTTTTTTTTCTTTTCTTTTCTTTTTTTTTTTTGAAGTTCACATATATACTTTTTACAAGTTATTAGATACTTTATTAATATGATATATACATATTTATAATTTAAAAATTTTTGTATATTTATTTTTTATTATATTATATAACGTGTTACCAAGTTTATACCTTTTAAAATATAGATTAAAAAAAAAAAAAAAAGAAAAAGTAATAGAAATAAAAGTATAAGTGAGAACCGAAAAACAATTTTTATTGAACAAATTTAAATATAATTTTATAGCCTGACCATGTAGAACAAATAAAATCCTCTGATTAAAAAAGAAAAGATAGATAAAGAGAATAAAATTAAGTCAAACTATTTTGAAAATAGAGGATATATTTTAATTTATATCTGGAGGATTACATATACATATTATATATATATATAATTATGGTAATATTTTAAGATGTATTGTTTCATTTATTTTATATATATACTTCATAATACATGGGGAATAGTATGATAATACGATTTTTTTTTTTTTTTTTTTTTTTTTTTTTTTTTTTTTTTATATATGATGTTTTTATTAATGAGTATATTTCAATAACATACTTTTATATATATGTACAAACTTGGAATATAATATATTACCCTTTAGTCAGAAATGTATTTATTTCTTTTTTATAACTCTTATTTTATATATTACATTATTAACATATATGTTTATATTTTATAGTCCTTCTTATCATACTTTATTTTTTTTGGTAAAAGTATAAAATAATGCTTTTATCGTTTTGAAGAAATGAAGATATTTAATAATAATATAAAGAATATAAGCAAATAACATAAATGTAACATATATGTATATATAATATGTAATTATATGTTTATTATTATATACAAAATTATTTATATAAATTAATGTTTTCATCATATTCCTTTTTATTTTTAATATAGCATATGTAAAATATTAATAATTAATATTATCTTTGATTTTATTAAAAATGCTTTTTTTTTTTTTTTTTTTTTTTTTCCATCATATTATATATATATAATATATTATAAATATATATATATATATATATATATATATATATATATATATATATTATTTTTATTTTTTTCAATATTTTTAATTTTAAGTTTTACATTTTGTTATAATAAGTATTATATTAATGCTTTGCTAAATATTTTATCTCTACTTATATATATATATATATATATATATTATATATATATATATATTATATATATATAAATATATTTTGTATATGTTTATTTATTATATGCGTATTTTATATTTCTTGTTCCTGAAAGTGCATATAAAAAAAATAACAAATAACAAATAACAAATAATAAATAATAAATAACAAATAATAAATAATAAATAACAAATAAAAAAAAAAAAAAAAAAAAAAATTGAATGATTTATTAAAATTATGACATAAATATATTTCATTTGATTATTTCATTTTTTTCTTTTATTTATTATTTTATACTGTTCACATTAAGAATAAAAAAATAAAAATTATATATTTGTATATGAATACAATATATTCTTCTTATATATATATATATATATATATATATTACAAAATTGTAACTCTTAAAAAAAAAAAAAAGTACACACTTATAAAATATTATGTACTTTTATAATATAAAGGAGATATTAAAATATATATATATATATATATATATATGTATATTTTTTTTTTTTTTTTTTTTTTTTTATATATAAATATAACTTTGTTATTTTTTTTATTTAATATACCCTATTATCATTAAATTTTTAAAAAATATATACTTTATATAAATTTGTCAAAAGTATCATATATAAATATATTAATATTTATTTGTGTAATTTTAAGCCTTTATTTATTTTACATTTTAAAAATTGTTCAAATATTAAGAGACTCTTAATATTTCTAATATATATACATATATATATATATATATATATATATATTTTTTTTTTTTTTTTTTTTTTTTATTCTACATATATCGTTTAATATTCCTAAAAAGTAAAAATGGAGACGTACAAGGGGATTCAGTTTTTTTCAAATAAGGGAACCGTAAAGAATGCATTTAAGAAAAGCAATTTAGGATATGAAGTAATGTTAGATAGAAAAGAAGATGAGAATTTTATTTATTCAAATTATGAACATGTGGAAACACAAGTAGAAAAGGATTCTAAAGGTATGGTCGTATGTAAAAAATATA